>NC_134456.1:82042514-82352514 GCF_047948215.1 Lycorma delicatula | reverse complement strand
TTGGTTCCATTTTTAAACCACATAAATATCTTCCAGGGTTCAGCATGTTTCCTTATTAATGCATAGAGAAAATATTTCAAAGGTTGGAACTGTCTAATATTAAAACTTAATTTTAATTAAGTTGTATATATGTTAACCAATGTTAGATAGATTTCATAAGAAAGCTACCTATTGTAATCGATACCATGATTCGATTTCCTGAAAATTTCGACATATCTTCGCGTTTCACATCCCCCAGACCCCAAAACCACCGTCAATTTACAAGTATATATATATATATAACTATATACATATTTAACTTTCTTGTGAACACTATAACTGCCGTAATTTTTCACCAGTCTCTTTCAAATTTGTACATAAAATATAACAACCCAAAATGTCGGTCGAGTTCGTTAACGGCCAAAATCTGACAATGGGGGTGAAAATGGAGGAAGTTCTTTGAAAAAAAAACAAAATATCACTATAACTTTCCTATTAAGTAAAATATCGAATTCGTTTAAAGTTCGTACTATTCTTTTGATAAGAGCCTAAAACTTATATAGGTAAAGTTTTTTTGATATCACCAACCATTGGCTCAGGGGATGGAAAAAATGGGGTTTCGAAAACAAAAAAAAATCATACCTTACTCAATAGGCACAGTATCCAATCAGTTTAAAGTGGTCGTTACTCCTCTAAACATTACCTAAAACTTTTGTCTGGAACAATTTTTAATATGACCAGCCCTTATGGCATGGGATGGCCAAAATTTTACTGGAATTGTAAGAAGATGGGGCTTGTATGCTAAACATATGAAACCTTTTTTTACATGCAACCATTGTCGTATTGAGTATATTTGATGTTTTTCTTAACTTTAAGGTGGAAATCATTTTTATCCCCTACTTAGCATCGGTGAAATCTACCTCCGTCTTCCGGCGTGCCGAAAGGGATTTTTTTTATTCTGATTATGAAGAGTAAAAAAGCAAGCTTCCAAATTTTTCTTTTTTTTTAAACTTTTAAACTTTTCTTTTAAATTTTAAATAACTGCATGCATTTGAAATTTTATGATTAGAATTTTTAATTCTCATCAGTTTTCAAAGTAACAGGAAAGGCAAATTATATTTTGAAACTATTTAGAAAACAATTATTTTTTCTTAATACAGTCTTTTCCGTATTATGCATTCCAATTTTAGAAAGTATAATGTGAATTTATAAATCCAAAATTTTGATTATACATCCTGATCTATGAGAAATTTATGAAAAATTACATATATTATTTATGAGCAAATAATATAATTAATAAACTAATACTTTTAATTTCAATTTCCATCTTTTTTATGTTTTACACGAACATAAACAAGTTAATAATAATAGTTAAAAAAGAAAAATCATAATAAGGAACCACAAATAAGATTAACAAAAATTCACAAATAAAATTAGTGTATCTAGGTTCATATTAAACTGTCAAAAAAATTAGACCATGTTTAATTGGTTTCTCAGTTTATTACCATTATACTAATTTAATTCAACTACGATAAACATAAAACTGTAAAGGTTACGTCATCTAAATCAGGAATCAAGGTCAAATTAAGATCAAAATAAGATATTTTAAAGCAGTAGAACAGGTTTTGTTTAATTTCTTGAAAGACAACAATTTGGATGATTTTTTTTTTCACTTATGTTACTGTACAAAGGAATTTAGAAGTAGAAACTATACTAAAAGGGAACGTCTAGGTGTGATGAATGCGAAAACAACTGTGAGACCAAGATACAAGATTATTCGAAAACTGGAGAAACTAACTGAAATTACTATAAGTGTTTTAAAATTACAACTGTGCAAGAAGAAATTGTTTAGTTTAAAATTACAGATTAAAAGTTAAGTTTTATTCATACATTTTTTATGTTTAAATGCTAATGCTTTCTTATTTGGAAATTGGAAGCTCAAAATGTTTACGTATTCATATCTTAACGTATGCCATATTAAATAATCAACGCCGAATCCAAATAAACTGCTCCGACCATTTACCCCCTCCCATAATCGGTTGTAATTGTTAACGTCATAACGTAGCTCTACCCGTCCACTCGTTTTCCCTCTATGTTAGATAAATTATCTACGGTTGACAATTTATATTGGTTTGGAAAGAAGGCGGTACTAATTAATATGAATAATCGTCTTCCTAAATCAGCTGATTTGGAAGTCAAGAGTTCCAGCGTTCAAGTCCTAGTAAAGTCAGTTATTTTTACACGGATTTGAATACCAGATCGTGGATACCGATGTTCTTTGGTGGGTTGGGTTTCAATTAACCACACATCTCAGGAACGGTCGAACTGAGACTGTACAAGACAACAATTCATTTAAACTCATACATATCATCCTCATTCATCCTCTGGAGTATTATCTGAACGCTAATTACCGGAGGCTAAACAGGAAAAAGAAATAAAAGAGTATGGTGGGAGAATACTTCAAGGACAAATAAGTACTATTCTCTTTCGCTCTTTAATATAACATGTCAGTTCTTTAATTTTGTTTATTTTAGCCAATATTAACGGATTGTTACATGCTAATAAGATAACCTGTAATATTCTTCATCTAGCGCAATGTTGAATAGTGTTATTTAACGGATTTGTAAATCATTCACATCCCTTCAGCAAATTCCTTCTATTTATATATTCTTTTAAAGAGGTAACTGTCCTTTAAGTATGTCTAGGTTAGTTTTTTTGCAAAGAAAGCCATTCATTTTTAAACATTTGGAAACAAATTTTAACAGATATATTACTTGGCTTCATTGGAATTGGAATTTCTTCGCATTTCAAAAATTGTAAAAACCTTAACCGTCTTTAAACCGTAAAGTTTAACAGTTAATGAAAAAAAAAATCTTAATAAATTGAAATTAAATATATTTGTATTGAAAAATATGACATAAATATGACGTATAGTTACGTCATATTTTTTATGATTTTTAAATTTTTATATGAATGACAATAAAAAAATAAAATCGTTATTTAACGGGAATAAAATAAATCAATAAATTTCAGAAAAATATTAAAATTTTGCAACTACCTGAAATCGATAATGTACAGAAGTGCATTTGTTGAGGTCAAACACTCACTTAGTTGTCCTGAATTTAATTGACAGCCACTTTCTCACGTTTACTGCATAAAAGAATTATTCGCCTCTATTTCTTATAATAGAAAGAGATTTTCTTACATCAAAACGTGTCTCGGTTTCACTCCAGTGGTTAGGCAAATTTAAGATGTGAACTTCACACTATGAAGATGAAGACAAACGAAGGTTGTTGAAAAAAAAATTATAAATAAAAAATATTTACCAAAAGTAAAACCAAAATAAAACAAAATCGTCATTTTAAAAATCCATCTTAATTCTTTCATGCAGAACATAAAAACAATTTTTAACATTACGTAATGTACTTCAGAGCTATTTTAAAAGATTCATTCTGCATAGTTGGACTAATATTTTTTTTTGACCGCAGAAAAAAATGATTATTTAAGTTACAATATATATTTCTTTCATATTTTTTTTCATGTTTACCTTTAAATAAGTCTCCTGCATAGATTTTTAAAATGAAAATGATAATAATCAATAAAAACACACACACACACACACACACACACACACACACACACATATATATATATATATATATACATTCCTTACTACCACTATGTATCAATCGATTAATATTTTTTTAACTGTTTATTAGACACGCTATCCAAGCTAAACTATACATCCAAAATTACAATTAATTGTACGGCAGTAAATAGGACAAATAGAAGTGAAATTCCTTGTACTTATTAGAGGGAAATAATACAAAAATCAACAATTAAATAAATTATATATGTTCAATCATGTATTTTTCTTTGTGGCAATTTCATTAGGAATCTAATATATTTATACAGCGTGATTCATGAAGAATGTAACAAACTTTCAGGACATGTTCTGTTTTGTGAAAATAAAGAAAAAGAGTTTATATGAACATGAAAACTCGGTTCGGAAACGTTCCGTTTGCGAATGTCGTCTGGCTAAAGATTTCAGCCTGATTTCTGCGACGAAAACGTTAAGTAGTATGTGTGTGTTAGCCGTGCGACAAAACAACACAGTTGTTACTGATGCACGGCTTGCATCAGAAACCGCAAGTGTCGGCGGGATGGCGATTGCACTGCCGAGGGCATGGATTCCCATGCAGCCGTGATGTGTACCGGTATCTCGACGATGGTAGAAAGTGAAAGTAAATGTCACACGGGACTCTGCATGGAGCTGAGTTGGAGTAGGAGGTCTGTCCGCCTCTCCCTGGTAGACCAGACCGGAGTCATACATGAAATCAAGTCAGGGATATGAACTAAAGTTGAGTTCACTAAGGGAACTAGGAATAAATTTCGTTGTAGCGGACAACATTTCTAGTGGTACGTTATTTATGCAATTTGCCTCGAATATTATGAGACATTTACACTGAAGTTGCTCTATAAAGTGTAGAACTAGGCACGGGGTTCGTGCTTCCGTGAACTCGGTTAGCTAGTTCAGAGGGCAACGATGTAGGACATTCAAGATCTCCGGATGTGGCCTGCGGCGAAGGCAAAAGCTGAGTCTAAAATCACCGATGTAAATGTCTACCGAGGCATTTAAATCGGTGGCATCCCAACCGAGGCCTGGCTTATTACTATGAGGTGTAAAAAGTTAGAGGATGAAAGACGACTCGTATTAAAGCCCATCAGGGCTAGGAGCCATTAGGGCTAGGAAGAGTTGCTGTGGCGACCGGAAGCGTCACAAGGTGGGTGTCTTCCTCTTCGGGGTTGGGATGATGCACGGCTTACACACACGTACACACAACTTAATTAAAAATATGTATGTTTTATTTCAATAAAATATTTTTTTGTTTAATTTAATGATTCTAATTAAAGCGCGCCGCGCTTACTGTATTTAATTCGCGCGGGTATGACGGTACTAGCGGCGACGGTCGGCACTAACTAAAATAATGTAATTTCAAAACTTACATAGAACAAATTTCGCTTGAACGGTCGACTGACTGGTGTAGCCGCGAGACTTAATGAACCAGGTACGAGTCCACTGGGCGATCGAGTTCGAGACCCGGCCAGACCGTGTTACTTTTTGCAATCTAAATATTATTAATTCATTTCATTCTATAGCTCACGTGTGACGTCACAATATAGCAATAGCTTAGAGCATTTTTTTTGGGTGAAGGTACGATTTTTCAAAGTTTTTTTTTGCAAATATTGCTTTTTTTTAATCATTAACAAATGCGCTTAAGAAAAGTATAACCTTAATTAGGCGAAATTTCGTGATATTGAGGGTGACCTTGCTCTACAACCTCACTTCCTTGATCTTTTAATTTGAAAATGGAATAGCATCAATACCCCATATATACAAGTTCTGACCTGTTTGGTTATAATCGGTCAAGTAGTTCTGGAGATATAAGGTGATTTAAAGGCCAATATCAAACACATATGTACTTAAAAACATTAATATCCGGAAAATTTCCATCTTGTTTTTTTTTTTGTTTATTCTAGGTTCCTTAGGTATCAAAACATCAAAATCCGGTGAAACCGCATATACCCAAATTGGACCGACTACAATACTTTTCCTTCTAGAGCTATAATTTTGCTATAGCGCTATCTAGACGGGAAAGTAAAAGATAATGACAGAAAAAATGAAAACTGGAATTAAAAAATTAGCCCTCTATCCTTTTCGTATTTTTCTTTTTGTTTGCTTGACATTTCTCCCGCCACCACTCCATTCGGTCGCCCTAAAGCATAAGATCGAATATCTGTTCCACAAACGGCAACTGAGCCTCGAACAGTTTAGCGACCAGTATCCTAACATAGCTCCTAGAGCTCACCTAACAGCGTGAGCGGACTAAGCGTGGTGGCATACACCACCAATTTACTTGTCCGAACCACTCACTTGTCATATATTTGCTAAACTAGGTAGGCGCACCCCGTCAACTACTAAAAATACATATGACATCCATAATATAATTTATTTCGTCTAACAAGCAATTCGTTGCCACGCTTAGGTTGCTGAATGCCAGCAAGTACCTGTTCGCCATTTTACAGCGCTTGGAGCCATAATAATTGGCTGGTGGTCAGCACTCAGGGTTAGCTTTCTACGGCAATGGGATAAGATTCTTTCCCTTAAGCAAGCTACGGATGCCGGTTGTTGAACAAAGCAACCGCTTCTAGGATCTCCCACACGGTCCTACAATGCGGCTCTCACTACATTGACTCGCAGCTTATGAGTGGCCAATTTTTCCCTTGACCTCTAAGTTCCAGGGTAGCCCGGTCTCTGGCTCAAACCAGCAGAGCAGTCAAACATCAGGTGTTCATTTGACTGGACCTCCCCGCAGACGCACAGCTAATCAGCTGTCAGGCGGAACCGATACAGATATTGGTTCAAATTTATATGGTTGGTGAGTACCGGGCCACCCTTTGATCTTTTTCGTATAAAAGAATTAAACGTTTCCCACTGAAAGTTTTTTAAATTCACACCTTTGACATGTACGAAAGTTCTTATGGGATTGAAAATAAAGCAAATAAAATTTTATATTTTTTACTGAAACCTTTTCAATATTTAAAATGGTGGTCTCATCCCTATTTCGCGTAGGCAGTTTGTGAATATATCTATACATTTAAGGAAATAACTTGAGCGAACAAGAATCAAAACCTGTTATTGCTTGTGTTTGACATTTTTAAAAATTGACTAGTTTCAGTTATACGATTTATATATCAATTAATATTTAATTTGTATTATTTTGTATGCTCATAAATATACGTCAGAAATATTGTAAACACGCATTTACTGCGCCATTATGTTTATAATAAAACAATGGTTGGTATCTACTATAATAAATAAATTATTTATATTATGCATGCTACAGCACGTGTTTGATTTACGTTGACCCAAATATCATTAATTTTTACTAGCAAAATGTACGCTTAAACTCAGATACACCCGGTTATTGTTATTTTCTCTTAAAGGTTAACAACTTCACGTAACTTTAACTTTTAAATACTGAAAGTAATTTCAATTTAATTGTAACCAGTAGGTTATACATGTAACTAACAAGACATTATGATCCGTAACTAATAAAAGTATAGGTAATGCTGTTTATCCAGTGGATATAATAAAAATATGTATGTATATATGCTCTGCATCAGCGCATGTATAACGCAAATATATATTTCTCCACAATAAGGTTTTCATTATTTTGTTGCATTACACTACTAACTTATTTTTTTCTGATGATTGTGCCCCATATAAATCATCTTAGATACGAGTTCTTCAAAAGTTGTTTTCTATGAAAGTAATTTTTTTTTCTTTTGAAAATTATACAGTGGGTGTAGTGAATAGAGTAAAATATCAACATTTGTAAGGAATCATTTGCATTTCACCGGGCAATTTTTTTCAACAATACGAGGTGTGTTCAAAAAGTAACGCGAATTTTTGTTTTTTTGAAAGAACTTTATTTATTCGTTTACATTAATGTTATCCCCTTCAAAATAGTCCCCATTAGATAATACACACTTACGCCAGCGCTTTTTCCAATCCCCGTAACACTTCTGGAACTCAATCTTTGAAATAGTGCTTAGCTCTTTCAGCTATTCGCTTTTAATCTCATCTGTGCTTGTAAAACGACGGCCCTTTAAGGTTCTCTTTATTTTTGGGAATAGAAAAAAGTCACACGGAACCATGTCTGGCAAATATGCCGGCTGGGGTATAATGAAAATGTTGTTTTTGGCTAAAAATTGACGAACAATAAATGAAGTGTGAGCAGGCGCATTATCGTGATTTAAAAGTCATGAATTGTTTCGCCACAAATCCGGACCTATTTTGGATTGCTTCACGCAAACGGCGTTGAACTTGTAGGTAATACTCCTTATTGATCGTTTGACCTTGTGGCAAGAACTCATAATGCCGTTAAAATCGAAGAACACGGTGAGCATAACCTTCACATTCAACCGTACTTGTCGAGTTTTTTTCGGTTTTGGTGGTCCAGAATGCCTCCACTGGGACGACTGAGCCTTTGTTTCGACATCATACCCGTAAACCCATGTTTAATCACCTGTTGTGACACGTTTCAGTAGTTCTTCATCGTTGTTGACTTCATTTAGCGACTCCCGAGCAACTTTCATTTGCCGTTGTTTTTGTTCGAAATTCAACAATTTTGGATCAAATTTTGCTGTCATACGTTTCATACCCAAAACATCCGAAAATATTTCATGGCATGAGCCAATTGATATCCCAACATCATCAGCGACTTCTCTGATTGTGATTCGGCGGTCATTCATAATGATTTCTTTCACTTTTCCCACGTTTCCATCGGTTGTTGATGTGCTGGGGCGTCCGGGGCGCTCGTCATCTTCAACGACTTGACAACTTTCTTGGAAACGCTTATACCACTCGTAAACCCTTGCTTTACTCATAGCAGACGCAATAAAATCATTATTTAACATTTTAAAAATATTGCTACAGTTTATTCCATTCTTATAACAAAATTTAATACAAATTCTCCGACCCATTATTTATACAAATAAAAAATCACCGATCGCAACAAAACAGGTGTTTTGTTGACAGCTTTTGACAGCTGATAACAGAAAAAACATCGAATATGGCTCAAAACCTACAGATACTTTTCAGACATGTTTACTAATACAACAACGAAAAATTCCGAGAATGGACTAATACAACCACGAAATTTCAAAATTCTCGTAACTTTTTGAACACACCTCGTATATTCATCTCAGTGAAAAATCATCTCACTCCTCTCTTAACTCTGCGATGCTTGTTATTCTTGAGAAAGGCTTAACTATTTTCAAGAGTAACTAATACCTAATCTAGATTAGTCTACAATCGTAGGATTACGTCATTTAACGTAAAACTTGATCGAGAAACTATGTGAGAGGGTATTACTACCTCCAATCTGCGTTCACTAGTCACTGTAGAACCGAAATTCTTGCTTTATGCGTAAGTTCCTACTTATATGATGAAATGATTATATTTATGTGTTTTGTCCAAAAGATTCTGTTAAATCCCAATCAGTCTTGTTATTTTTTATACAAAAAATATTTATTTCCTATCATAAAAAATGAGGGATAGATAGATGTCAGCTTTTAGTTACAGTAGAAAAATAATTAATACACAAAAATAGCTGATAATTTCAATCAAATCAGTGCGCTAAATGGTTATAGAAAAGACAACGTGTTGCTTAATTACATGACTTAAAATAAACTGTTAGTTACAACTTCATGCGGTATGCAAGATGTAGAATATTGAATTTTTTGTACCGGTGATTTATCTCAGTTATCAGAAAATTTTATAGCTGAGGATTTTAAGTGTATTTCAAATATTTTTTTTTTTTCATCTGAATAAGTAATTGTTTTTATAATGTTACTAGGAAGAAAAAATTCTGTATACAGAATGTACTTCAGGCTAAGGAAAACAAAATGAGCAAAAACGTTCATATTGACTTAAGTCGTATTTTGCTTTGTTTTCCTTCTGGATGCCATTTTGTGATTTTTAACAAAAAAATTATTTGGAAAATCTAGTGTCTTATTCTACAAAATAAAAAATTTTGAAAACGTCACCTTCGAAAATTTCAATATGGCGACTAATATGGCGAGTTAACCATTAGACCAGCCCGGTAGGAAATTAACCCAGCAGTACGCTTGCGCACTTTATTTTGATAATTGATCATTTTTATCAATTTACTATTATTATTTATTATTAATAATTTTTGTTTCATTTAGTGGAGAAGATAAAAACAGGCAAAAAATTATCAGCTTGTATTACGATGTGCGACTGTACTGCTTGCTCTGTTAATTAATTGTAACTAGTCTTAGGTTTGCCAGGTTTTATTAATGTAGGTTAACCTGTTTTGAAAATTATTATTGTTTTATTGAAAATCACAAAATTGCGTTCAGAAGGAAAACAAAGCAAAATAGGATTTATGTCGATGTGAACTTTTCTGCTTATTTTGATGTCCTGAATTAGTACCTGAAGTTCGGGGAATACGCCCCTGAACACTCTGTTTACAATGACTTTTGTTTTTAGTTGAAGGTTAAGAATGTAATTTTAAACCCAAAAAATCACACAATGAGTAGAATGTGATAACTTAGAACCATTTAACTAGCAAATCTTACATCCAAATACTAAAAAAAGAATATGGGGAGTTAAGTAGGTAATGCCAGAGACAAAACCTCTGTGTACATGAAAGGATGTGAAAGTAACAATAAGCTCTGTTACCGTCAAAAAAATAATAAGATGACCAAGTATTGCAAATTTATTCCACAACTATTTATGACTTTCCCGGGTATGGCAGTCAAGGTATGTGCCGGCCTCCGTGGTGCGAGTGGTAGCGCCTCGGCCTTTCATCCGGAGGGCCCGGGTTCAAATCCCGGTCAGGCATGGCATTTTTACACGCTACAAAAATTTGTCATTCTTCTCATCCTCTGAAGTAATACGTAACGGTGGTCCGGAGGTTAAAAAAAAGGTGGGGATGATTTTTTTAATTTTCTAAAAATATTCATATTTATTTTACAATTCTTGCCTTACATTTAAATTGCTCGGCTAATCCTTGTACTATATGATGCCGGTTACTTAAAAGGAAAGTAAATAAATGTTAAGGTTAATGTGTACTTTATTTATTAAATTTTTATATTTAATATTACACTGTAATTTTTATATGCTTTAAGATTACACTGTAATTTTACATCCTAATTATTTCGTATTATTCTAACAACTGACTAGTTAGATAATTTAAGTACACATAATTTAGGTTAATAGTTAATTCGTTTAAGTTTAATTAGACTGAGATAAAACAATATGTTCTTAAATTATAAGAAAAAAGAAATCCACATACGTATTATCGTGATAAAACAAATAGGTTAAGCTTAACAAAAATGCTTAACTAAAGTTTTATCTAAACCTAACACCCTTTCCAATACAGTCTAAAACAAAAAGATAACAATTTTCAACAAAAAAAAAATTTGTTTGTTCAAGACCCGGGTTTACAATTTTGGGAAATTTTATACATTTTTGATAGCTTTTATATGATATATAAAATAACAAAAACATTTTAAACCACCGGGTTGGTGTAGTGGTAAACTCGTCGTCGTAAATCAGCTGATTTAGCAAGCTGATTTAGAAGTCGAAGTTCTCAGGTTGAAATCCTAATAACAAAAATTACTTTAATTCGGATTTGAATTTTTTTTTCTTCTTTTTGTTTAACCTCCAGCACCACCGTTAGATATTGCTTCAGAGGATGAGATGAATGATTTGTACCGTGTGTGAAAATACCATGCGTGACCCGGATTCGAATCCGGGACCTCCGGATAAAAGGCCAAGACGCTACCACTCGCGCTACGGAGGCCGGCATTCTTTGGTGGTTAGGTTTCAATTAACAACACGTCTTAGGAGTAATCGACCTGAATTTTTTGAAGACTACAAATTTACCGGTACAGTTACATTACACTAAGTCGTTACAAAATATTTCCGTTTTTAGAGACGGGAATTTTTTTTTTTAATTTATTTGAATTATTTACATACAGTATGTAGGTAAAAAATACGATAAAACAAAGTTTTTCTAAAGCGGCACTGAAGAAAATCGAAATTTGTTATTTTTGTGATACTCCCCCACCCACTGAACGAATTTTGAAAAAAGGTAATATGATCAATATATAGAAATATCTGAGCCAAATTTGAAGAAAATGGGTTCGGTAAATCCCGAGATATAAGGCCAAAAGCAGTGCGACATATATATATATATATTTCATCCACACATACATACATATGTTTTTTTAGATGAACTATCTAGAGCAAAAAAAAAAACATAAAACGTAAAACTTTTTATAACATCCGATACCTTATTTTTGACAGGATCACCGCATTTTCCCCATTTAATATGGTTATTCTAGTTATATACACTGGAAAGTAAAAGAGAGTTATTATTATAATTTTTTTTTTCGGGGGGGGCTTGATATCTCCACATAAGCTTGAAGCTTGTACTTTGGTTATTATATGGAAATGGAATTTTGTAGCGTATGAAAAATGCCTGACCGGAATTCGAACCTGGAACCTCCGGATGAAAGACCGAGACCACTACAGAGATATAATACATATAATTTAATTATTATCTATTTTTACTTCCTTGTACGAAATAAAGGAAGTATTGTGATGGCGAAAAATTTCGCTTTTCAGATTTCAACGGAAATATCCATTTTGATCATCCCTGAATCCATTTTGACGAATTTCGGCGTGACGTCTGTACAAACGTTTGTATCTCGGATAACTCAAAAACGATTAGCCGTAGGATGTTGAAATTTTGGATTTAGGACTGTTGTAACATCTAGTTGTGCACCTTCCCTTTTGATTGCAATCGACTAAACCAAAAGTGCCCAAAAAAGTATATTTTGGACTTTTGCTTAACTGCAGTAATAAGCCCTCATTGAGAGCTTTTCAACGATTTATCATAAGCGGTGCTTATTTTTTTTCGTCCAGACTTATAGCCAAATAAAATTTTAATTAATGAAATATTTGGATCTTACAAGGAAAAGCACATCGGTTCAAATCAAACTTCATCTCCATTTCTTATTTTTTAACTTTTTTTTAAATTTAAATATATTGATTTATTAATAATTATTAACTCGTGATTGTAAAAAATGTTTTATAATAATAATAATTCAACAATAATCATAAAAAAATTTGAAGAAATCAGAAGTTATTATTGAAATAAAATTTTATGTACTTTTAAAATGTGTATATGTAATATATTTGATGAAACATCTGATTATTTAATATTAATTGAAAATTATAATTTAGAATCATATTATTTTTCGATTTTTTAATTTTATTTAATTATTCTGGAATTTCTGTTTAATTTTATCTACATTAAAGTTAACTACAAAGTGGCTGAAAAATAGACCCTCACAAGCACAACATATACACTGAGGCATACATGCCCGGTATTTAAGAAATTGCAAAAAAATCTTATCTTTTAGTTCATATTGTCGTACCTAAGTCTTTCTGTTTCTTGTTTAATTTCCGGGAATTGCCATTCAGGTATTACTTCAGAGAATGAATGAGGATGATGTGTATGAGTGTAAATGACGTGTAGTCTTGTACATTCTCAGTTTGACCATTCCTGAGATGTGTGGTTAATTGAAATCCAACCACCAAAGAACACCGATATCCACGAGCTAATATTCAAATCCATGTAAAAGTAAATGCCTTCTCCCTTTATTAAGTCGGAGTAGATCATCATTCCGTTTATTTTTTATTTTTTTGTTTTAATCGATCTTTAGTTTGATATAATTCTTCTGATCTTAATTTGTGTACACGTTCTCTAGTTTCAGCAATTGTGTAACTGTCCACTTTATTAAAGAATTAGAGGATCATATCTGACTTTCAAATGAAATAAGTTTAAATGAAGTGCAGCAAAAAATTTGTATGTGTAATTTAATAGGCGTTCATGTGGTGTTCATATCAGATTTTTTATTTTTATAATTTAATTTATAAAATTATTTTTTTTTAATATATCCGAGTATATAATGTATTTGTAGGATATATTTAGGGGTAAGGATTATATAATCTAAAAGAAGCAAAATTTAAGGAAGTACGATGTTAGCACTGGTGTATCATGTGACGAGAATTATTATCATCTTAATTAACAGTACTTAACTTTTAACTATATCTTATTAGGGCACACTAGGCTAACATTAAACTATTCAAGGGGATGATGAAACGAAATTATCTTATGTCTTACGATTCCTTACGACCGTCTGTTTATATTCAAATATTTGAATTGCTGTAGGATTTTTCAGCTTTTCATTCCATTAGCCGTAAAGCAGATGGTATTTTTATTATTTTAATTGAAATATATGTTTGTGTTTTTATTTCGCTTTAAGCATACGTTACAGGCTTTTTCCTTTAAAGATGTATTTTTATATTTCTAGGTTTTAGCTTTTCATTAATTTTTAATACATACTTAGGTCCAAAAATATTTAATCACTTACCAAGGTAATTTAAATCCATAGAACACTCTAAAAGGTTTTCACTATCAATTTATGATTGATTGTTGTCAACTGAAGATGTAGAGAGTTTTTTTAATTGATTGGACTGTGATTCTGAGTAGAACTGATGACTCTAAAAGTTTCATATTTTTATTACCTTTATTTTTGTTATCATTATTTTTCTTTCAATTTTATCTTGGATTAATTTCATTTTCAATTTTATCACTGTATTCTTGTATTATATTTATGGTTCTGATTTATTTAATTTGTATGTATGTATGTATATATAATCTTATCATTAGCTGAAATTTTAGTACTGCAAGACTTGATCGTGTAATTATTTTTTCAATCCACTTGGAAATCCAAACTTGACCATTATTCAATAAATGGTTAGTTTATTATTTTGCTCGTTGAAAAACAATGGATGGTAACCTCCAATACAGTTATTACTATAGGGGGTACCTAGTTCCACAAGATTATATAATAATTGTTTACATTTATTATTTTATATTGTTTGATTTTATGTCTACTAAGCTTATGTATTAAGAATCTATAACTGTAAGTTATTTTATTTTCATTTGTAATCTGTTTATTTTGTGGAATAAAGTTTATTATTATTATAATTGTCAATTTTTAACATTTATTTATTTACAATAAATATATTGTGTCCGGGAGATGTTAACGCGAAGCGTTTTTCGCCCGGAAAATAAAGATCTTAATTCTCTCAAAGGAAGGTAAGATAAATTATTATTTGATATTTCCGCACCGCAGCAGGTTTGAACATACACAGATACCTGAAATTGTTCTTTCATCGAAGTATGTAGAATAAGGCTTTACCTTAAACATATAATATTACTACGTGAAATAATTAAAATTTAAATTTAAAGAATACAAACTAAAAATACCTTGTCAATACTGTATAAGGAACTCCGCTTAGACTTACTAGACGATTAAGCTATGCGGAAACGTCATAATAAGATAATGAATACAGATAGATGACATATGATGAAGTGTAATAATAAAAGGTGTATTTCAAAAGTAAATGAAGATATTTTGCATTAATTTCGATGAACGCTCTTCCGTTTAACATTATTAATCATTACCCATTATGCGGTACAGCGGCAAAAATTTAAATTGGTGTTCTAGTTGATCTGTTCGAATCTGCTCAATGTAGAAAATTCGCTTTTTTACTCTCCCGAGCGGATTACTTTCAGTTTATTATGAATACGTACTTTTTTATTATAAGTATTATTTGATATAAATTTTATCGTTGATTTGTAAGTGTTTCTTACTCCAATTTTTAACTGTTTTACTGGAGAGCGTATATTTTAACCCCAATTTGATTTGATTTATTTTTTAGATTAGTTGGAGTTCCTTTACAATTCCTTGTAAAGTTGTTTATTTTTTATATTTTTATGTTGTTGTTTATAAAGTAATTTTTGTATACTTTATGAATTTTTGTATTTGCGAAGTTTCTGTAAGTTAATTAGTTATTTAAACATAATTATAATAATTACGATTCCCCAAGGGGGGAGCTGTTAGTAAAATACTCTTCCGGTATTTCTCTTTCCTATCATAAGAATCGACTGAAAGGAGAGTAGCAGAAAATGAAAGATATTTTATAGTTATTTTGGTACTCGGTTATACAAGACTCCTACTGAAATCCAATTGTTTTTGCACGGTGGCCACTAGTCACGATGACCGGTAGACACGAAATTCGTGTCTATTATCGTGTCTACTGGCCACCGAATCAAGTAAAATATATAATTTCTATAGTTAACGTTAATTAGACGAGGTTACAGTGCAAAGAGATCCTAGGTTATGTTAATATTGACGGTGTAGGGGGGAGGGTTTTTAGTGGGTCCCCGCATCCCGCCCACACACCCAGCAGTACGGGCTGTTGGGTGTCTGGTACCACATTTTTCCTCCAATGTAAAAAAAAAAGTTATGTTGATATACGTGCGCGATTCGTCATTACACGAAATCAAAATATCTAATCAAACATAACCTACGCTCGCTAACCTCGGATTAACGTTAAAAATAAAAATTATATACAATAAGTTATATGTATATAAGTTTAATCGTGTCAAGTTGCGAACCTAGAACAAATAAAACGCAAATAACAATTGGATTTCAGTAGGGGTTCTGTATAACCGATAAGTACCGCTATTTTTCTCTCTTCATAAGAGCAATTAATGGTTTACTATACTGAGAGGATGGTGATATCTTTGGCTAGGTATGTTCTGGCTTTTTGGCCAAGAATATATAGCAGGAGAGTTATTGCTATCAAATTTAAAAAAAAAATACTTTTTAGAAAAGTCGAACTCTCACATAATGGTAGGGAAACATAGGGATGTCACCGATCATATATTTTGGTTGGAAATGGATTTAATGAAAATTTTAATCAAACAAGGATCGGGTTCTTTTAAAATGACGAGAACTTTATCTTAGAAAATTCAAAAGTCGCAGCTCTTCGAAGTTTTCAACTACCCTCAGATTTTATTAACTACGGTATACACCTAAATATATAAAGTATTTTTATCTTTAAATTTTAATGTTTCGGGTTTCAAATAGATAAAGCCTTCAAATAGAATTTGAAGCCTTATAATCCAAAATTTTTAATCTTGAAACACACACACAGATATATATATACTTGTGTGTGTGTGTGTGTGTGTGTGCGCGTGTGTGTGTGTGTGTACGTGGCATTGGTTTTAAGATATTTGCTGGAAATTTTCAGCACCGCCGAAACAATTTTTTTATCTTGAAGTCATATTAAAATAAAAGTTTACTAAACGTGTCAAGACTAAAAATTAAAAACAATTTCCTTATGAGATTTAACAATTAATTTTGTTATTGAATAAAAAAGAGCAAAATAAATACAAATTTTTTAATTTATAAATTTTTTGATGTTATAATTATTTCAACTAATAAAATAATTTCATTTAAAAAATAATAAACAAATATAGTTAACAGTTGTGGGCTGGTTATATGTTAAAATAATATTTCGGTGTTAAATCACTTTTGTTGACCCTGTAAGGTCAAACAACTGGATTGTAGGACCTGTAATTTTAATGTAACCTGAACTGGATTCCAGACAACCTAACCAATAAGCATATTCTCAAGTCTACTATTACGTCATTGACAGTTATATTACGTTACTTTTTAATCTTTCCTTTAATAATATAACTAATGAAATAGCTAACAATAATTTAGATTTTAAGCGTAATGTAATTTTAGGTTTTAGGAAAAATTATCTTTTCTGTCTAATATTACATCTATTCAAATTATATGAATAATTTTTTTAATTTTTAAATAATACAAGTATAGTAAATATCAAGTCGTATGGCTTTTACGATTGGCGGTTAATGACTCCGTTTATATTAAAACGAATAACCTCTGTAAACTATAAGGTAATTACTATACTGGATCGACTTTATTAACAAATTAAAATAACTAAATTCAAAATTACAAAGCTAAATTCAAGAAAATTATTTTAAAAAAACCATATATAATATGAAATAATAATTTTACTTGTCGTTATACGTAGAAATTGATAATATTGCTGAATTAAATAAAACGTTACAAAAATAATTTATTCAGGCCAACAAAAAATACTGAAAGCGGAAAATGGAGAAAGCAACATGATCGAGAAATGCATACCTGTCACCGGATATCGTATTGACTTGTCACTATTTACGGACAACAGCCGTAAATAGTTACTGGTACGCAACTCACGTGAAGCAATTGTTTAAATAATTAATACATTTAGAAAATAAAGCTATCAGATATTATCTTTACACTAAATATTTGTTTGAAATCCTTTTAACAACGAATTTTTCAAAAAACTGATAAATGAAAAGATAAATTTCTATGTTTAGATTTTACCACTTTGGTAAGAAGAAATTGTGTTTAAAACCCTATATAAAAAAATCGATGCAATCTACCTCCGCCTTTCGGCACGCGGGAGGTAGATTACACCGATGCTAAGTAGACGATAAAAAAAATTTCCACCTTTTAAATTTAAGAAAAACTTCAAATTTACTCAATACAAGAGTGGGTGCATGTGAAAAAAGTCGTATGCTACGACAAGATATGATATTTTTTGTCTTCAAAATCCCATTTCTTCCACCTCCTGGGCCCATGGTTGGTGATATCAAAAAACTTTACTTAGATATGTTTTAGGCCCTTATCCAAAGAATAGTAGGAACTTTAAACGAATTCGATATTGTACCTAATATGAAAGTTATAGGGATATTTTGTTTTTTTCGAAAAAGTTCCTTCATTTCCACCCCCATGGTCCGATGCTGCTCATTAGCGAACTCGATCAAAATTTTGGATCGTTATATTTTATGTATCAATTTGAAAGTGATTGGCGCAAAATTACGGCAGTTATCGTGTCCACAAAAAAGTGAAATATAAATGTATATATAAACATTCGAATTGACGGTGTTTTGGAGTCTGCGGGATGTGAAACGCGAAGATATGTCGAAATTTTCCGGAAGTCGAATCATGGTACTCATTACAATAAGTAGCTTTCTTATGAAATCTACCGAAAAGATCTAGTTCACACGAATTAAACTCGTTTCGACATGACTTACTACGGAAGAGATTTTTTTTTCAAATCTGTTTTGCAAAACAGAGAGCATTGATACAATGACCTACTTACTCTGACCCTCGTAGGGAAAACCCACGTCTTGTGATGATCCCGATTGCCACATCGTCCCCTCTGTTCGTAACCCAGATGGGCTTTACCGGAGGTCGTCTTTTAAACCCTCTAAACTTGATAACACAACACGGTCATCGATTTGGCCTCTGTCGGGATGCCACTGACGCAAATGTCTCGACAGTCATTTCTATCAGTATATTTACAC
This sequence comes from Lycorma delicatula, assembly GCF_047948215.1. Lineage (NCBI taxonomy): Eukaryota > Metazoa > Arthropoda > Insecta > Hemiptera > Fulgoridae > Lycorma > Lycorma delicatula. The sequence goes on along the minus strand of NC_134456.1, from coordinate 82,333,627 downwards.
AACCTACTACTACCGCCTTTGTATGGCCTCTTCCAACCACGATACCTACCATAACTTACAACCCTCATCTATCAAATTTACCGGTTCGCGGAAGCACGATCCTCACCTTCCTCTAACACCGAAGATTTCACACAAAACATTTCCTATATCTAACTTCAATTAGACTATTTACTCAGATCATTACTTGATTTAGTTTTAAACACCAAAAATAACATCCTCGTACCAAGAAAACAAGTGTTAGTCGCAACAAAGACAATTTCGTCCAATTCAATTTAGTCAAAGTTCTCTTCATTTGCTTAAAAATCAAGAAACAGATTCACCAATTTAATAAGCTTTTAATGAAAACATACTCTATCTCTCTCTTTCTGCTTTGGTTTGCTTTCGGGAGCAAGGTCAACGCCTTCAACACTGCAGCTCCATCACAAAGTATTCCGCGCATCCATCTCATCCTAATAACGAATATCTAAACTAACCAGGGCTCGATGCCAAAACGCATACCTTGGCGAAGTAGGCACCCAAGTGGGCCCCTAGCGACGTTCAGGTTTGCTGTATAGCAACTCTGGTTGTAAATAGAATTATCTATACATCTATATCACCAGACTCCCTCAGCCATTCTCCGCAGTTTTAAGAATCTAAGATAGCCAACAACTATGTTCCATCCCCTTCAGTTTTCCAATTAACTTGCAGATTAAAACCAGAATTGATCCTCGCAAGCTCTCTGGCTCCTTTGGTACGTTTAGCTTCGTACCTGTTGCACACATATAACACATATTTAGAATTAGATACCTAATGTAATGGCAAATATTTTCGTTATGCTGTTAAATAAATGAAAAATTTGTCACACGTAGCTATAATCTAAAGCTGATTTAAAACTAGTATGGTCAACCTCATCATTTTAGACATGATTTTTTAAATAGGTGTATGCATGTATGTATATATATTCATTTAAATACTATATATGTTGTAACATAACATTTATATCTATGTACACTATAATTTCTTGTATCTTTTTTAATCAGAAATTATTATCGTATTACTGTTAATAATACGAGTAGTAGAAAAAGTTTGAATGTTCTTTTAATAAATTTTTAAGGCTAACCAAATAAAAAAAAAAGGAACAAACATTATTTTTTTTTTTAGTAATATGAATCTCGAAATAAATATTTTACTAGACACCAAAATCAATAATAAAAAATAATACATTGGCGTAAATATTTCAAAGCCAACTAAATGATAATGTTATCAATTGACGCAATAATTATTTTAGTTATACTTGCTTACCAACTTAAAATTTATATGAAGAGGAGGTTCAGCGATAATTTCTGTAGAAAAGATAGTCGGTTTATTTGCAAAAAATCTAACAACACAGATGTAGGACTTTCCCGGAACGCGACTCCAGGAAAGTCCTACAACTGTGGGTTGTTTCTGATGCTCGTTATACACACAGAACTTAAAATGATATTAAATATTAAACAACATTATTAATTTATATAAAAGCACCATAATTCTCCAAAAGATTAGCGTCAGAAATGACGTAAAAAGAAAAAAAAGAACGTAAATTAATAAAAATAAGATTATTATTTATCATAATAACAATTAACAGCCCACCGGCCTGGTCTAATGATTGAGGATGGCTCGTCGTTGCAAATTAGTTATTTAAAACTGATTTTACAAGTCAGAACAAAGGTTCTGATGTATAAATCTTTGTAAAAGTTAGTTGCTTCTACACGGATTTGAGTATTAGACAGTAGATAAGTACCGTGTACTTTGGTAATTGGGGTTCAATTAAGCAAACATCTCAGGAATGGTCGGCCTGGTTCTGTACAAGACCACACTTCATTTATATATCATGCATATTATCCTCATCTCACTTGACCTTCGGGGGTTGTTTCTTATTATTCACCAGTTGAACAAATTGCAACGTGCACATTAAGGAAATCAAAAAAAAATCTGAGAAATTAATTAAAATAATTTATCATTTTATTTAAACATAATATTTTTTCGTTTATTTAATTCGATAATTCAAAATAAATCGCGCGCGCATACCGTATTTAATTCGCGCGAGTGTGGCAATACTAGCGGCGATGGTCGACACAAACTAATATAATTTCACAACTGGGCGACTACAGTCGATAATAAACTCCGACGGATTAAAGATTCTGTGTTGCCATGGGGCTCCTCTTGCAGAAAATCTTGTCGTGAGGAAGTGGTCCTCTGCCGGTTACGGTTAGGACATACGAGGATCACACACGAATACCTAATGTCAGGAGAAGACCCACCCCTATTCACACGATGCAACTGCCACATGACTGTGCACCACATTCTCGTGGACTGCATATGTTATGCGGCGTTGCGTCCTCAGTTTAATATACCTAGAAACATCCGTGATATCTTGTGCAATAATAACAGAATTTCGGACCGGATGTTTCTCTTTTTGCATAGTACCAGGTTACTGCAAAGAGTTTAACATTATCAGAAAAACATATATATGTTTTTCTGTTAGAAGAGTTTTTTTAATAAATTTAACCTTTACTTTCAATTTTGATTTTTTTGATTCTATGTATTTAATTTTACTATCCGGGGAGAGGACTTTTGCACAACCCGGAATTAGGTAAGTTTTATATAGTTTTATTCGATTATTTTAACTTTAATATTTTATCAACTTCGTCTGTGGTATTAGTTTTGAGTTTTATTTTGCCTTCCTGGCTTGTTTTAATAAATTTTTATTATATGATTAATATTACATTTACACCTTACAAACTTTATTATTTTGGAGTTATTTTACCCTTTTATTAATAAAATTCCGGGCGATGATAACGCCCAGGCGTTTTTCGCCCACAAACAACAAAAAACAAAAAAAACTTACAAAGAACAAATTTCGCTTGAACGGAAGACTGATGTAGCCACGACGCTTAATGCATCAGGTCCGAGTCAACCCGGTGATCAAGTTCGAGTTCCAGCAAAACTGAGTTTTTTTTTTACACTTTAAATTGTATTAGTTTATTTAATTTTACCGCTCACCTGTGACGTCACAACATAGCAGTAGTTTAGATCATTTTTTTTTTGGGTGAAGGTGCGATTTTGCAAAACATTTTTTTTGGAAAATATTGTTATTCTTTAATTGATAACAAGCGTGCCTAAGAAAATATGACCTAAATTAGACGAAATCTCGAAATACTGAGGGTGACCTTGCTCTACAGCCTCAACCCCATGTTCTTTTTATTTTGAAAATTTAATTGATTCAATGCCTGATATATAGAAATAATTTGACCAAATTTGGTCAAAATCGGTTGGATAGTTCTGGAGATATAAGGTGATTTAAAGGCCGATTGTAAACATTAACATCCGGAAAATTTCCATCCATTTTTTTTTTTTTTAGTTTTTGGGTTCTGTAGGTGTCAAAACATCAAGATCCGGTGAAAACCACATATGCCCAAATTGAAACGACTGCAATACTTTTTTCCTTTCTAGATATACAGCTCTGCTATAGCGCTCTCTAGACGGGAAAGTAAAATTTATATGAAGAGAATGAACAGCGATAATTTCTATAGAACACATGGTCAATTTATTTACGAAAAAGTTTATTCCGTCGTCTAATTTAAAAAAAAAAATTGTGTAAGTAAGTTGTATACATATTTATAAAACGATAATTTTATATTTTGTGTTTATAATTTTTTTTTTCATTTTTTCTTATAAAGTTACATGTTGCAATGCCTGCTAATCACTTAAGAAAAACGAAATTACATGATGATTAAAGGAAATAGTAGATGATTATTTAGTTAACCTTTCGCTACATAAGTAATTAAAGCGATTACAAAATACACTTTCTTTTATAGCGGTAAAAAAAAGACATGTATTATGATTACTTAACTTCAGATAATGTAATAATTTTAATTGACTTCGTGTCTTGATTATTACTGTACTTTACATACGCTACATATGTCAAGAATTAACTTATTACGATCGTATAACAAGATATATGGACTCGCTTGATTTTTTTCTTAATTTAGTGTTCACTTTATGAGATGATATGATTTAAATTGCTTTGAAGAGACTATTACTTAATAAAACTTGTCATTATTATTTAATTATTTAATAAAAACATCAAGTACAGCGTTCTAGATTGTCACTGAATAATTCCAGTTGAATACCTCCTCATAAATTTAAAATAATTTAATGAAAAATGAAACTCCTGAAAAAGTAAATTGTGTGTTCCGAATTAGTCAAATACGTCTGTTAAACTTGCCTGTAACTTTCGCTCTAAAATAAGTTAGTGAATATAATAAAACTGGCCTATCCGTTAGACTCTGTATGTTTTTTAATTTCCTGTAGCTAGTGGATTTTGTATTACTTGAAGTTTAATTCCAGGTCAAGTCTGATTCCTTTCACCTATTAGTTCATCTATAATTTTTTCTTTAAGAAAACATATCTATAATAAATCTTGTAATATGTAGTAAATAATGATAATAATTAAATTAAGATAATTAATTCTCTAACTCGGTATTTTATAACTGTCTAACTCGATTTTCATAACATTCCGTATAATATATATTTTAGGAGTATATTATTGATGAAACATATAAAGTAAAAGAGGTATCACTCAGAATACTTTCTCTGAAATTAATGATGATCAATATAAAGTAAGTTCCTACAGTAACAGGTGCACTTGTAAGATTAAATTTCTACTATATTTTAATAGGTATGACTTATTGATGTTCAATAAATTAACATGTACAATTTTTTTTTGTCTTCACTCATTTGACTGGTTTGATGCAACTCTCCAAGATTTCCTATCTAGTGCTAGTCGTTTCATTTCAGTATACCCCCTACATCCTACATCCCTAAGAATTTTTTTTGCATATTCCAAACGTTGCCTGCCTGCACAATTTTTTCCTTCTACCTGTCCCTCCAATATTAAAGCGACTGTTCCAGGATGCCTATTAAGGCATGTGGCCTATAAATCTGTATCTTCTTTTAACTATATTTTTCCAAATGATTCTTTCTTCATCTATTTGCCGCAACACCTCTTCATTTGTCACTTTATCCACCCATCTGATTTTTAACATTCTCCAATAGCACCGTATTTCAAAATCTTCTAATCATTTCTTCTCGGGTACTCCGATCGTCCAAGTTTCACTTCCATATAAAGCTACTTTCCAAACATACACTTTCAAAATTCTTTTCCTGACATTTAAATTGATTTTTGATATAAACAAATTATATTTCTGACTGAAGGCTCGTTTCACCTGTGCTATTCAGTATTTTATATCGCTCCTGGTTCGTCCATCTTTAGTAATTCTACACCCCAAATAACAAAATTCTTCTACCTCCATAATCTTTTCTCTTCCTATTTTCACATTCATTGGTCCATCTTCGTTATTTCTACTACATTTCATTACTTCCGTTTTGTTCTTGTTTATTTTCATGCGGTAGTTCTTGCGTAAGACTTCATCCATGCCGTTCATTGTTTCTTCTAAATATTTTTTACTCTCAGCTAGAATTACTACATTATCAGCAAATCGTAGCATCTTTATCTTTTCACCTTGTACTGTTACTTCGGATGTAAATTTTTCTTTAATATCATTAACTGCTAGTTCTATGTAAATATTAAAAGTAACGGGGATAGGGAACATTCTTGTCAGACTCCCTTTTTTATTACGGCTTCTTTCTTATGTTCTTCAATTATTACTGTTGCTGTTTAGTTCCTGTAAATGTTAGCAATTGTTCTTCTATATCTGTATTTGAATTCTAATTTTTTTTAAATGCTGAACATTTTATTCCAGTCTACGTTATCGAACGACTTTTCCACGTCTATAAATGGCAAGTATGTCGGTTTGTTTTTCTTTAATCTTCCTTCTACTAATAATCTGAGCGCTAAAATTGCTTCCCTTGTCCCTATACTTTTCCTGAAGCTAAATTGGTCTTATCCTAACACTTCTTCCACTCTCCTCTCAATTCTTCTGTACAGAATTCTAGTTATGATTTTTTATGCATATCTAGTTAAGCTAATTGTTCTGTATTCTTCACATTTATCTGCTCTTGCTTTCTTTGGTATCACGACTATAACACTATTTTAGAAATCTGTCGGAACTTCCCCTTTTTCGTAAATATTACACATCAGTTTGCATAATCTATCAATCGCTTCCTCACATGCACTGCGCAGTACTGTATATACATATACAGTACATAACATAATACATTACATGGTAACTGTATTCTAAATCGAACAATAAACGTCTCACTTTTCTTACTATTCTATCACGGGATGGTTTTTGATATTGAGGATAGCTATCCGAATATTAAAATATTATTCAAATCCTATTTTACCAGGTTTATTTTAGTATTTTTTTATGGTTTTTGTGTTAAATAGTAGAATTTAGACAGTATTCATGAATACCGCCTAGCTTGCTTTGCGATTACCGGACGGGTCAGAGTGGAAAACATCATCGCCACCATGTTGCGGAGCTCCAAGAGTTTTGATACCTTTGCATTCGAAAGGAGAAGGATTGGAAAGGATGAGGAACAGCCCTCTGCGGAGCTGCCGTTCATAGGTGCTTGCCCCACTCGGGGTATCCCCGTTAGAAGCATTGACATAAAGACTGAGACCCGGCTCCCGGATTGGACCTCAGGGACGGCATACTGGTCCTGGTGGATCCTACTCTAGGGGTTTGAGACAGGCTAAAGTGAGATCCAACCGGCGGGCCAATACGTGGAGACCCGTTAGAGTAAAGTACACACTTCCCTGGGCAGTGTAATACATAGTTGCAGGATCCGGCCCGGGGGAGAAGAAAAACATTAAAAAAAAGATTTAGTTATTTAAAATTTAACTTTTAACCACTTCTAAAATTGTAATTTTTTTAATACGGTTAAGGATCTAAAGATTAAAAAAGTATACCCCCAAGTTACTTAAATCCGTGGCAGTGTGGTAGCGTCTCGCCCTTTTATCCGAGGGTGCCGGGTTCGAAACCCGGTCAAACAATGGCATTTGTCATACGCTACAAAATTCCATTTCCATATTCCCACGTAGCTTCCATATTTTCTGTAAGCTCCTGTGATTAATTCATAGAAAAAAGGAGACTTTGTACAACTTGGAACACATAGACAAGATTCTAAACAATTTTTATTTTAAAAATGTCATGATTAGGTCTAATATAGAAAAATTATGATTTTACCTTTTGGATATTAACATTTAAATCAAGATCTGAATAGAAACATTTTGGAGCATTAGATAGAGCAGGAAAAACCACCGGATCGGTCAAGTGGTGAAATCGTCATCGCAAATCAGCTAATTTCGAAGTCGAAAGTTCTAAGGTTCAAATCCTACTTAGGGCAGTTACTTTTATACGGATTTGAATACTAGATCTGGATACCGGCGTTCTTTGGAGGTAGGGTTTCGATTAACTACACATCTCACTAACGGTCGATCTGAGAATGTACAAGAGTACACTTCATTTACATTTATACATATCATCCTCATTCATCCTCTGAATACCTGACAGTGGTTTCGGAGGCTAAACAAAAAAAGAAAGATAGAGCAGGAAAAATCAAACGGTAAATTATCTGGGTTTGTTATACCACAACTGGTTTTATGCTTTCAGATATGTATGCCATTAATATGCCTCGTTCACCAAAAGAGGGTACACATACCCTCTTTTTTTTTCAAAACCAAACTTAAACGAAATGTAAACCAGGGTAGTAGCCTCATTAGCGAGTTTTATGGAAATCAAATATGCCTGTTCTACGTGATGTTAATGCACAGTTGGAATAAGGGAGGCCAAACATTCATTGTTAAACGTGTAGGATGTCAGTTAAAATTGCACACGTGACCTTTCTCACATGAATGTTAATAAGTAGTACAAACGTATTTACACTTCGGAATATATGTGAATAGATGAATACAAAGAAATATTAATAAGAGGTAGAATAAATTAATAAGGATTATCCTTCCCTACTAAAGTGCATTTGTATGTGTCTGTTTGTCTGTCTCCCTTAGTTTAGCACCGGAATGTACCGATCACTAGCGGAAAATCCCGAACTGTTAGTACATGTTTCGTGGTGGTAAGGTGTATACCTGTTATATTATTATATATTTATTACTTGTGCTTGTTAATATTTATACTTGTAATATATATTAATTTATTTCTTTAATCGATATAGATGCAAAATATGTATTAATAATATATTAATTTATTTGTGTGATTGTTTCTCGTCGTAAAATAATGAACTAATATCAAAAAGCAGGCACCGGAATGTATCGATTACTAGCGGAAAATCCCGATTCGTTAGAACATATCTCGTGTTGGTCAGGTGCAGACTTATTATTTACTAATTTTAATAGCAAAAGAAAGGGATTATTAATTAATATTTAGCAGTAAAAAAAAGGATTCTTATTTAGCAATCAGTGTATTAATACACTGATGGAAATGTCTGCCGAAGCATTGCATCGATGGCATCCTGACAGCGGCCAAACTGATGACTGTATTGTGTTATCAGCTTTAAAGGATCTAAAAGACGATCTTCGGTAAAGTCCGTCGGTCTAGGAACGGAGTCACGTGGGTCAGGATGATTATGGATGGAGGGAAAGTTTCCATCGCCAAACCACTCCTGTTAACAGATTGAACGTATTCGCTCTACTCCTGAAGCAACCCACTAATGGCGTCACAAGACTATTTCTTTGCGGTTACGCGTATGTACCTCATACTTTCACACTTTATTGTACCTATAAGCTCAAGATTTGTCACAAATACCGTTCTCTTATTAGAGTATGTTGACGTCCCTTTCTCAGTACATTATAAAATATTTAATCATTTCTCAGTACAGTATAAAGTTCTAAATCTAACGCTGGATTTTGATAATTTTTAAATATTTTATCGTTTTCCTTTTGAGCACCTTTTTTAAGATATAAATTGAAAAATACAATACATATATGCTCATTATTCAATTCAATAGATTTTAAAAAATCCTGTGGAAAAATAATAGAAATATTTTCTCTAGTTGCTGATTACTGCTACCACAGACCGATTACTTTTGGCTTTGACTGGCTTTTGACCTTTCAAAATCAAATGTAATCGACGATTCCATTTATAGTTAATTTTAATCTGATTAACCAAATTGCACTTTATTCTGAATTTAATTTTTTTTTTAAATTACCGAGGACTCCACTTCACAAAACTACTGGCTAAATAAAGTATTATTTAAAATATATATTAATTTGAAAAATGTGTATTTTAATAAATTAAACATTTTAATTTAAAATATAAGAATATAAATACCGATTTTGTTAAATATTCTTCAAATTAATACTCCAGTGAAAGAAAAATGATATTGAATATTAAACAACAATATTATTAATTTATATAAAAAGCACCATAATTCTCCAAAAGATTAGCGTCAGAAATTACGTAAAAATAAAATAAAAAGAACGTAAATTAATAAAAATAAGATTATTATTTATCATAATAACAATAACAGCCCACCGGCCTGTCTAATGATTGAGGATGGCTCGTCGTCGCAAATCAGTTATTTAAAACTGATTTTAGAAGTCGAAGGATCTGAAGTATAAATCTTTGTAAAAGTTAGTTGCTTCTGTACGGATTTTAGTATTAGACAGTGGATAAGTATCATGTACTTTGGTAGTTTTTGGTAATGTCACAGGAATGGTCGGCCTGGGTCTTTACCACACTTCATTTACATATCATCCTCATCTCATCAGACCTGGGGGGGGGGGGGTGTTACTTATTGTTCATTAATTGAACAAATTGCAACGTGCACATTAAGGAAATCAAAAAAAAATCTGAGAAATTAAATTAAAAATTGTATCATTTTATTTAATTAGATTTTTTCGTTTATTTAATTCAATGATTCTAACTGAAGCGCGCGCGCATATTGTATTTAATTCACGTTGGTGTAGCAGTACTATTAGCGATGGTCGGCACTAACTAAACTAACGTAATTTCACAACTTATCTACAACAAATTTCGCTTAGTCGGCAGACCGATGTAGTCGCGAGGCTTATTGCACCAGGTACCGGGCGATCGAGTTCCAGACCCAGTTACTTTTTTATTTTAAATATCATTCGCTTATTTAATTCTAACGCTTATCTGTGACGTCATAACATAGCAGACGGTTACAACAGCATTTTTTCGTGTAGGAGTGCGATTTTACAAATTTTTTTTAATATATTGTTATTTTTTAACTGTTAACAAATGTGCCTAAGAAACATATGATCATAATTAGGCAAAATGAAGTAATCTGACCAAGTTTGGTCAAAATCGATCCAATAGTTCTAGAGATATAAGGTGATTTAGAGGCCAACACCGAACACAGACACGCACATAACATTAACGTCCGGGAAAATTTATATTTGTTTTTTTTTTTGTATTTGGGTTCCTTAGGTGTCAAAACGTGAAGATCCAGTGAAAACCACATATTTCCAAATTGGACCGATTACAATACTTTTTCTTCTAGAGCATAGCTCTGCTACAGCGCTATCTAGACGGTAAAGTAAAATTAGTAATACTCTTTCTGCAGATTTATTATTTTATATTCTAAATAAAAATATTTAAAAACTATAATACAGCCGCTTTGATGCTCATATAGATAATTTAACATATAAAATGATTTAAATTCATATTAAGAAGCTGGAAATGTGTGTGTTCCTTCAAAAGTCAGTAGTATCTCATTTCAGAGAGCTTGACGTAGTGACTCCCAAACGAGATTATATATCCTAATTACTTGCTGAGATAAGGCTGGTTGAGAGTACTTTTTAAAGTGAATATACGTAGACGTATGATTTTACAAAGCATTGATCTGAATAGTGTGATGGAAGTTAGTGTTGGCTCATTTCATAGAGTTTAACGAGGTGTGTGTTTTAATACTCAAATAAATTCTGTATACTTATTAGTAGCTGAAGATAAGACGGTTTAAGAATATTTGTAAGAGTGAGGAAATACGAATGTTCCCTCAAAACATAACCATTAGAGAGCAGTGTCGGCTCGTAACTAAAATTAGTGGAGGTGCTGCTCCAGAAAATCTTTTGTGGGCCTTTTCAAGGTTATGGTTAAAGTTTTCTGTAAAATATAAAAACCGAAAAAATGAATTAAATAGAGTAGCTGGAAGCAGGATAATAATCTAATTCTATACTTTATAAAATTCAAGAATATGGTACACAGTTTTTAAATACATTGTGTTATTAGGCTTAACCGAATAAATAATAAACTGTCAATACATATAATAATTTTTAGTATTATTAGATAATTTAATAAAATATCCGTTTAAAGACACTATATTCCAATGGTACTAAATTTAAATCTCTATGTACACAGAAAAAAATAAATAATTAGTTCTTACTAATTACCTTCTCTTCTGCCCTTGCAGCGTGTTTTTGGACAGATTTAGCAATCAAAGAGCCCTTACTTTCCGCTATATTCTGATCGCTACTGAAAAAACGACTAATACGCTTTCATATTCCTTCCATCGACTAAACTAGAAAAGGGAACGAACAAGGAACTTTCCATACACACGGGGAGTAAAAAAAAAACACTACCTTCCACCGGCACACCAGGGTTGGCACTGTGAGAGCGACAGTGCTCTCTCTCTCTCTCTCTCCCTCCCAGCCTTGCGTGCAACTTTCTATGTACACATACGCACAACAGTCAAACACTACGCCGCTGGAACTGTGAAGCGCACTGTTCCATACAAAGATTTTTGTATCTTTGTATGGAACTTATTAATTAAGCTTAACGATTATATATTGTACAAGTATAAAGAAATAATTAAAGAAAAAATGACTCATTATATTAAACTTTATCGATAATATCAAGTGGAAGTAGGGCTGCTGCATTTCCACAGTGCCTATACGCGAGCCGCCACTGTTAGAGAGTGATAGAAGTCAGTGTCGGCTCATTTGATTGCAATAGACGTGATGAGTGTGTTGAGACCCACACGAATTGTATACTTTAATTTTTAAGATTGAAGTTGTGAGTGTATTTTTAATAAAGACAAAACATGTATATTTGCGCAAAACATTAATCTGGAATGAGTGATAAAAGTCGTTATGTGTTCATCTGATCAGGCTTAACGTGATGAGTGTTTTAAGACCCGATCGAATACTGAACACTATATCTTAATTAGTTGCTTAGAAACGGCTGTGTAAGTGTTCTTAATATTATTATTTACTACTCAGATATTATGTCCCATAATGTATTATTATTTTAAAGGTGAACTTAAAGTAAAATTTATTTACGATAAATAACTGTAAATAATCAAATCTATAAAATAATATCTTGATATCCATTTACTTTATGTGTTTTCATTATTATTATTTTTTTTTTTTAAGAAACGAACATTTGATACGCTGATTCACTGAAAGTCGGTAACACAATATAATATATACTGCATAACAAGGCCGAGTCACTTAGAAATTATAGAAAAAGAACATTAAAAGGTAGACAAGCATTACCAGCACTGGAAATAAATGACCTTCCTTTGTTTTTCACTCCCACGAATGTGAGAATAATATATATATATATATATATATATATATATATATATATATATATATACATATAAGTAATATTATTCTTATTAAATGGAAACAATAGCTGCTATCACGAAATGATGATCTTTGTACTCTTTTAGTTTGCAAAATTATAATAATACTAATCATTTATGAATAAAGTTTTTACTATACCATACCATTGTTATATGTTTTTCAAATGATTTTATACTTTAGTTTACTAATACCACACCAGATTAAAAAAAATAAATATCCATAATAAAATCCTACAATTATTGATAAATCTATTGATGTATTTTTTTACTTTTTTCCCGTATTCTATTTTTCATTGCTTAATGTATTTTTCAGATGTAGTATTCAGATATGAGGAATAAAATTCAATTAAAAAAGTAATAAAATTAAAAATTTTAAAACCCACGAAGCCGATTTAAAAAACATATCTACTGCAGCGCCAACCATCGCCGCCCCCCCTCCACCCGATTAGCAAATAACTACAAAACTAATCTCAGAACCTGCTTTGATGTAATACCTTTTTTTTATTTTTCTGTTTACCCTCCAGAAGCACCATCAGGTATTACTTCAGAGGATGATACGTATGAGTGTAAATGAAGTCTAGTCTTGTACAGCTCAGGTCGACCATTCTGAGATGTGTGGTTAACTGAAACACAACACCCATAAAAAACACCGGTATCCACGATCTAGTATTCAAATCCGTAATTGAGATAATACCTATGTAATGAAAGAAAACCGCATCAAAATCGGCCCAGCGTTTTGGAGAAATACATCTACTGCAGCGCTCACTAGCGGTCTATAACCGTAAAACATGTCTAAGAACCTGCTCTGAAGTGATACCTATGTAATGAAAAAAAACTGCATCAAAGTCGGTCCTGTTGTTTTTGAGGTAAATATCTTGCACACACACGCACACACACTCTCTCTCTTACCCAAACGCATGTACAGTCTCCGTTTCATCGTGGGTAAAAAATTGACGACAAAGTTGTACTTTCCTTGCGTTGATTTTTTTTATATAGTTGAAAAATAATGATACATAAAAAAAAATTTTTTAAATTAAAAAAAAAGACATTTTTTTACTTTTTCTGCTCCCCACCCTCAAAATCATCTCCTAAGGATTCTTTATATTTGTATTTGTCTATGATTATTATGTCAAATGGAAGAAACCAAAAATTTCCACTGAAAAATGTACAAACAATGAAACGTTTTCTAAGATTTTTTGGCGATGGAGGGGGTGAATTATGATGAAATTTTATTGTAATATTATTATTAAAAGATTAAATTAACCAAGAAAAATTTTTTAAAATTCCAAAAAACGTATATATTTTTAAACATTGATCGGTTCCCTACCTCAATATTGCCTCTAAGTAGTTTTTCTTTTTAGTCATTTGTACTACTATTATGCCTAGGAAGACATAAAAAAAAATTCAGTTAAAAATATGGAATAAATAAAGAGATTGATTTTATTCTATTTTGTTGGAAGGAGGAAAATTTTGGGGGCAAATATATTTTTAAATGATACTATAAGTATATAGGCATGTACTGAGCAAATATAAATTGAGGTTAGGTTTGCAAAATGTTAAGAAAATTACCCCTAAAGAAAGTACTCCTCCACTCCTTGGAGATATTAACCACAAATTTTAACCAAAAAACTACCCGATATACAGAGTACCTGGGCTAAATTTCATTAAAACAGGTTTATCCAGTCTAAATATAAATTTACTTTCAAATATTATTGTATCATATTTATCTCAATTTCCATCATAAAATGAAAAATCAAAGTGCAACCGTTTGCAAAATTTCAAAATAAGCTAAGGCAATATGGTATTTTTTACTAATGATTCTCAATACTAAACCCTATCTTTTTATACATATATTAAAAAAAAAATTACTTAGTCTTTCATCCTAAACTGTTATTGTTCATAATTAAAAATGTTATATAAAACAATATACCATTCTATTCAGAATTAAATTCTCTACAAGTTTTGTTTAAAAGTTTTATGGGTTTATTACCCATTTAACAAAGTTATTGTACGTCAAACATAAAAAACGGGGTTTTTACCATAATTTACTGGTTTTCACCCTAGATTTCTCAAAACCTACTGCAGATACGGTCCTGGGATTTTTTATTCAATTTTTCAGGTCAAAAACCATAATAAATCACTAATTCTGCCCCTCAATTAACGTCATAAAATTTCAGTACGATCTCATTTCACCTGGGAAGCTGAAATTCAAGCGAAATTGTTATATATATATATATATATATATATATATATATATATATATATATATATATAGAGAGAGAGAGAGAGAGAGAGAGAGAGAGAGACAGCGTTTGTGTGTAATTCTAAAAAAATAAACAACTAGTCCAATTTAAAATAAAACCTGAATTATAAAACTAATAATAATAATAATAATAATAACAGATTATTTAATATATTTTTAAAGACACAAAGACAAAGACAGTTTTTTTATTTTTTTTTGGTTTTTTTGGTTCAAAGAGGTTATAATTTTTTAATTTTAATTGTTACTGTTTTAAAATAAACTTATATACGAATAGTGACTTCAAATTTAGTAAAAAATGTAATCAAAATTTATTTTCTTCCTTTAAATTTGTATAATAACTCTTTAATTACCAATTACCGATTACGTGATCATGTCTTAAAGCAACAAACATTACTATTTACTAAAGAACGAAATTTATTTATTTACGTAAAGTTGTATGAATTTACTCGTATTAATTAAATAACTGAATATTACATAACATGTTATTTATTTAATTAAAATGTTCATATAATTATTTAGTAATTATATTTATAAATAAAAAAATAGATTTTATATAATATAATCGTGTGTGAGTGTGTCTATATATATATATATTATACGGTTACCGTTCATCACTTCAAATAATGAAATTAAATAAAGAAAAAATTGACTTCAATTTTCACTTACTATTTTATAGGGTTTTCTCTAGCAAATTAATATGTTTAAGCATGCATGCATGCATACATATATAAATTAATGCAAAAGTAAACACTTCACTTCAAACGTTAATTAAAACGTGTAAAATATACATTAACTAAATAAAACCAAGTTGACGGTAGAATTATCATTTCAACCGATTTAAAATGAGTATATTTATTTACTCCACTTATATTAGTATAGCCAAGTGTCTATTATGCTTATGTAAAATAATAATTATAACATTTACATTATTTTTAAATTATTCTAATATTTATTTATTAAAAATTGATGTATATAATTTACACTGCAACAAAAAATGCTGACAACACATTTGTAGGACTTTCCCGTCACTGTGGGTTGTTTCTAATGCCCGGCTTACACACACATATACATATACAACTTATTTTATTAAATTTTTTTTTTCTTTTATTTAATTCAATGATTCTAAATAAAACGCGCGCGCACACACACCGTATTTAATTCACAAGAGTGTGTGTGTAGCGTACTAGCGGCGACGTCGGCACTAACTAAACAAATGTAATTTCACAACTTACATAGAACATATTTCCCTTGTACAGCCAACAGACCGGTGTAGCCGCGAGGCTTAACGCACTAGGTATCTATCCCACCACGCGAACGAGTTTGAGACCCAGCCAAACTGAGTTACTTTTTTACATTTTAAATATTATTCATTTATTTAATTCTATCGCTCACCTGTGACGTCACAACATGGCGACAACCGCATTTTTTGGTGTAGAGTGCGATTTTCAAAATTTTTTTGAAAATATTGTTATTTTTTAATCGTTAAATAAACTGCCTAAGAAAAATATGACCTTAATTAAGCGAAATCTCGAGATTCTTAGGGGCTTTGCTTTCCAGCCACACCCCCTTGATGTTTAAAATGTAATGGCATCAATTCCCCATATATAGAAGTAATCTGACCAAGTTCGGTCAAAATTGGTCCAGTAGTTCTACAGATATAAGGTGATTTAGAGGCTGACACCCGACACACACACGTACATATTAACATTAACATTCGGAAAATTTCCATCCGGTTTTTTGGTATTTGGGTATCAAAACGTCAAGATCCGGTGAAAACCGCATATGCCCAAATTGAACCAATTACAATACTTTCCCTTCTAGAGATATAGATCTGCTATTGCGCTATCTAGACGAGAAAGTAAAAGCACAGTTAAGCATAAAATCGATTAATAACTTAGATTCTTAATATTTTTTTTAGTTTTGCATGATATTTTTATTTTATGTTCTGTAAGAATATAATAAAAAATAAAATTTCTTAGTGAAAGGCGAACTCCCGAAAAAAAGGTTTCCAAAGAAAATCCTTTTAAGAGAAAGTTGAATCGTTATTTTGTGATTTTAAAGCGAAAGAACGTTAAAAAAATAATAATAATCAGGGAGAAACCCATGAAAAAATAAGAATCAACCTCAAACTAAACTGGTCAAAATTTCACAATTTTATATCATTTTTTTTTCGCGATATCGACACGTAAGCTTGAGCTTGTGTGTGAGATATGGAAATGGAATATTGAAGCGTATAAAGAATTCCATACTTGGCCGGGATTCGAACCCGGGAACTCTGGATGAAAGACCGACTCGCTACAACTCTGCCACGGAGGTCGACAAATT
This sequence comes from Lycorma delicatula, assembly GCF_047948215.1. Taxonomy (NCBI): domain Eukaryota; kingdom Metazoa; phylum Arthropoda; class Insecta; order Hemiptera; family Fulgoridae; genus Lycorma; species Lycorma delicatula. The sequence continues at coordinate 82,316,487 of NC_134456.1, read as the reverse complement.
TATTTTTTATTTAATTTTGTCTCTTTTGTTATCGATACCAGTACAAATCCTTCAGTGTGCTCGTTATTTTAAACAGTTTAAATTTTTAAAACTAAAAGAAAAAAAATTAACTTTATAGCAGTAATTTTGTACACCCAACTTGTAATAATGATGTGATCCATACCTAAAGAATTATTTTAAATATATGCCTACGGTGCATTTAAAGGCTATATTTGTTTTATTACTGAGCTGTTATGTTTAATGAATCGTTTACCGGACGGCCTGTTGAGCGTGGAATAATCTCCAGATTAAGATCCTTAGGGTATATTATATAAAATACTTTAATTCCTAAAAAAAAAAAAATTCTTTAGATTTTTATCGAAAAAAATAATTTTTATATTAATTGTTTATTAATATTTGATACCATATAGTCTATGATAACTTAAGTTTTTTTTCTTACAATTAATTTTATTTATTGATTTTAAATAAAAACTAATAAATGGCGGAAATTTCAATTCTAATCGGAGAAAAAAGAGAATCATTAGTTTATCGATTTCTTGAAAGAGACGTCGCATTATAAGTAAAATTTAATTATCTTTTGTTAAGTCAATTGCAAGAGGGCAATCTTAGTCTAGACAAGGTATTCGTAAGAAACCCTGAAAAAATCAATTTTAAATATATCAATAGATATTGCAATACAATTTAGTTATCATTTACCAATACAACATTTACTTCTACAACGCATATTGAAGAATAAAACTTTTCAAATGTTTAAAAAAACCTTTTGTTTCATTTATTTATCAAATCTGCTTTATTAATAAAATTAATTAATATTATTCTGATTACAGATAGGATGTAATTCTACGCTTGTAAGTTTTATAGAATATAAAACCGTAATTCTTTCTTGTTTTTTTCTTTTTTACACAACAATATTACGTTTCATTTTGTATTTATTTCTATTTTGTTAATGTTCGTATAACTTAAAAATCCTGGAGGTAAAATATACTTAAGAAAAAATGGATTCCTCTTCCACAATTTATCAAGTAATTTTATTCAAACCAAGTACCTTACGCGTCGTCCGTTTGGGCGCATAGTATGGAAACAAATCGAGCACTTAATCAAAATTTAAGGAGTGCTCAGCGCAGAGCTTTAATTGTATGAACTGGTGTTTTTAAAACAACCTCCTACGAGACTATCACTGTATTGAGAAAGGCTCTCCCAATCGATTTAAATGGTGAAAGATCGGACTGCCATGTGGAAATTGAGAAGCGGCAGGTAGCTCGAAGTATTTGGGATGCGGTTTCGAGCCGGGCCTGTAAAGGAACGGGGAACGGTGATCTCATTACACCGGTTCGAAATTTCGAACAGTTGTCTATCTTCCACCTTACAGCCTTGCGGTGGAAGCATAGTAGCAAGAATGGCACGACACGACTAAGGGAAAGTCCTTGTATAGATTTATACAGGATCTGGGGGAATTGTATGCCTCTCCTTCGGTTTTAAGGGCAATGGGAGCCCGAGTGCTCACCAACCTTGTAAATTTAAACCAATATTTGTTTCGGTTTCGCCTGGCAGTTGATGACCTGTGCATCTACGGGGAGGTCCAGTCGAACGAACACATGATGTTCGACTGCTCAGCTCTTGGGGGGGGGGGGGCTAGAACTCAGGCTACCCTGGAACTTAGAGGTCAAGAGGAAAATTGGCCACTCACAAGCGGCGGGTCAATGTGGCGAGAGCCGCATTGTCGGACCGTGTGTGAGTTCCTTGATGCGGTTACTTTGTTCAACCGACATCAGTAATTTACCTAAGGGAAAAGACTCCTACCACGCTGCTTTAGGAAGGTAACCGAGAGATATGGCTGGTTACCAGCCAGATTAAGACTTCAAGCGCTCTAATGGTGGACAGGTATTCTGCGGCCTAGGCGTGGCAGCGAATTGCTGTTTTTAACGAAATAAATTTAATTATTGATAGTCATATACGTTTTAGTTGACGGGGTGCGCCTACCCCTTTTAGTGATACATGACAAGTGGGCGGTGGGACACGGAAGCGAGTGGTGTATGATACCACGCTTATTCCGCTCACGCTTTTAGGTTAACTCTAGGAGCTAGTTAGGACACTGGTCGCTAAACTGTTTCGAGGCTCATTAGCTGTTTGTGCACAGAGATTCGGTCTTGTGCTTTAGGGCGACCGAATGGGGTGGTGGCGAGAGAAATGCTAAACACACCAAAACCATGAACCCATTTAAAAGAAAGAGATTACATGGGAAAAGTATTTTATCAGGCTTGAATAAACGACAGTAAAAATATATCTACAAAGGTTACTTATAACGCAAAATTTCTTGGAAGACCAGTAAGTAATCGGCAAACTATAAAAATCAAAATCTCAGATTTGGTAAAATATTCTGAGTTTCTAGTCCAAATGAATTATATAAATTTTATGATGTTGCGTTAAATAAAAAGTATAAGAATTTTGTGGGTTTCAGATATACGTAACGCATCGTCAAACATACAATTATATAGTAAAGAAGGAATTTAATTTAGGTGAAATCCATGTGACGGAATGTTAAGTAAATTTAAATATTCAAAACGTTTTTTATAGATTACATTTTTTTAGAAATGTACCGGGTGATTTTTAAGTATGGAAATAGGTTTATACTGCATATCTGAGAGGTATTTGAAGGCACAAAGAAATGGGGTTCTACATGGTTATAGAAAAATCTGTACTATGGTGATTTTTTAATATTTTTCTGTATCTAGGATCCGCTATATTAAATCAAACTTAATTTTTTTTAAATAGCAAGGTGAACATATGACACATGATTTCGATTTATAATTTTACAAGAAAAACAATGGTGAAACTAGTTTTTCTGTTAATTTCTTCGTTATCGAGTTATAAGTATTCAAAGTCACAATGACGGAAAAATCATGTTAACAATAATACGAAATAAACTTGATAATGAAGGAATTAACAGAAAAACTGGTTTCACAATTGTTTTTCTTGTAAAACTTTAAATCGAAATCATGTGTTATATATGTCCACCTTCCTATTTAAAAAATTAAGATTGATCCAGTAGACGGATCCAAGATGGCGGACAAAAATTAAAAATTCACCATAGTGCAGATTCTTTTTTACTGTGTAGAACCTAATTTCTTTCTGCCACCAGGTACCTTTCAGATATGCGGTATAAAGCCGTTATGTACATAAATGTCACCCCGGTATATAAGTAATCCAGGCTGTATTTCAAGTATAATACACCAATTAAAAACGTTCAAAATTAAGACAAAAGTTTTATTTTATTTACGCTAATAAATAGAAAATTAAAATATATTAAATTTGAAAATATAAGACGCAAGTTAATTGATCAAAGAGAACAAAAAATTAAATTTCGTTTTCGTTTTTAAAATTTACCACAAGAAATAAGAGAATAAAAAAAAGAAAGTAAATAACGCTGTGAATGACTCATTATTTAATAATATCCTACAATAAGGAAAAAAATTATAAAACAAGTTTTTGCATCCAGATATTCAAGACGAATAGCCTTAGGGTTCTACGCTTTAAAACAGCGGAAGAACGTGTTAGAAGGTTGAACGCCTCGATCAGTCACGGAATTTTTCTTATGATAAGAACAAGATGATCGGTTCTCCTTTAGTTACACGGCAAAAACAGGCAGAAGCAAGCAAAGCGTACAATGATGCTGTTTTAACCAAGTTCAAAGCCCGGGCGACGGGTGGCAAAAAGTAGGAGAGGTTGCTAGTCGGGACCGAGAATGAGGAAATCGTTGAGTACGCGACACTACGGCCTCTCCTGCGACAGGAAAACCATAGCAATTCTTTATCCAACAGATAGATACGCCTCCTTACCTTCTGTTAATTAACTTTTGAAATGCGTTTTTTTTTAAGAGTCATTCAATACCTCAATTACGTTGGACATTGCTGTAAATTTTATCAGTGAATAATTCCAATTATTATTTTTAAATAAAATATTTTTCCAATTTTTAATGGAAAAAATATCAAATTACGGTACAGTAATTCATTAATAATTAATTTACAAATTAGATTAATGACATTAGTAATTATTAATTTTTGTTCTTATACAATTTTACTAATCTAATTTCAATTAAAGATATTTTTTATCTGTTAATATTTTTTTTTTTAAATCTGTAACATTTGTCTAGCAATCGCTACAAGTTTTATTATGTAATAGAAATATTCTAAATCAAAAGTAAAAAAAGAAAAACAACACCTAACAAAATTTATTGTTATTAACATTATCTCATTTGTCTATTACTTTCAAATACATAAATATAAGTGTAAATAAAAGATAATATTTTGTGAACCCAATATTGCAGTTTTTATACATTATATCTAGTAAATGTAATTACTAATCAGAAAGATAAATTATCACTGATAAACATAATTTTCCTAACATGCGATACATGATTTTAATCTGTTATTTGATGCTGAAAACGAATATGAACTCAGAATCTCTCCAACCAACCATTTCACCATTTTTGAAAATCAATCGCCAACCATTTTTGAATATTTTTTAAATTTTAATTAAAGGTTTTTTTTTCATTTTTCAACGTATAGTTAGCATTTTAAACTCCTATATTGTATTTTTTTAGCTCATTTTTTATTGTTTAACTTTTTTAACATAATTTGTAAGCTATAAATAAACGATACTAGAAAATAATTAAATCAGATCAGAGTCACATATTATGACATCATATCTAATACATCATGGACAAGATTAATCATGTCTGTGCAGGTCAAAACATGTAGCTGAAAAAACAGCTTTGTTGTTTGTATTAAGCACTGGATTTAGGAATGAATTAATTTTGTTCAGTCTTATTGTTGCCTTAAGTTTGTTAACAGTGCAGTGTCATAATGCCTCGAAATTGTGTAAATTATGTGGACACCTTTTGTTATGTATGTAGTGATTTTACCGTAAAATCAAACAGAAAAAACATTACACCTTTAATTAAAAAAGCATATCGTTTCTACTTTCAGTGTAAAATTGGTGATCAGGATAAGTCGCGAAATTCTCATATAGTATGCACTAATTGTTCTGTATTCTTTTAAGAGGATGGCTGAAAAGTACATATGGTTTGGCGTGAACCAAATGATCATGTAACCGATTGTTAGTTTTGTTTAACAAGTGCGTCTGGAATTTCTAAAAAATCTAAACATACTGCAAAATATCCTTCATTTCAATTTGTAATCAGGCCTGTACCTTACAGTGAAATTATTCCAGTTCCCGAGCCACCTGTGAATGTATATTTCGAAAGCAGCGATGAAGAATCAGGCAGTACTGAAGAAGACAGCAATGATTTTGATTTTGAATTATCTTCCAATAAGACACATCTTATATCACCAGGTGAATTAAATGACTTGGTTAAGGATTTAAATTTATCAAAAAATCAAGCTGAATTGTTAGAATCAAGACTGCAAGGTTAGAATTTACTTTAAAAAAATACAAAAATTTCGGGCTTTCGAAGTCGACAAAAATAACTTTCTCAATACTTTATTGATGAAAATAATTTGGTTTATTGCACAAATATTGATGAGTGAGCTTATGTTGCATAAGTTCATAAACCTGAGGACTGGCGCCTTTTCATAGATTCGTCCAAGTATAGTTTAAAACTGGTTCTATTACACGATGGTAACAAATATCTTTCGATACCAATCGCTTATGGTATTAATTTGAAAGATTCATATGACGTGATGAAAGACGTTCTCGAAAAAAATAAATTATAAAAAATAGCTGGAATGTATGTGGTGATTTGAAACTTATAGCTATTTTGTTAGACATGCAGTTAGAGTATACTAAGTACATGTGTTTTCTTTGTTAACGGGACAGCCAAGCTAGGGATAAACATTACTTTACCAAAGAGTGGAAGAAACGAGACAACGTAACTCCAAATTGGAAAAATATTATTCATAAGTCCTTAGTTGAACCCAAAAAAATATTTTTACCCCCTCTCCATATCAAGCTAGGACTAATGAAAAATTTTGTAAAAGCAATGTAGAAGGATAATCCCGGATTTTTGTATATCAGGCAGAAATTTACGAATGCAAGTGAAGGAAAAATTAAAGAAAGAGTATTTGTTGGTCCTCAAATAAGAGAGTTAGTCAAAGGTGATGTAAACTCGATGTTAAATAATGTAGAAAGTGTTCTAGCTTGGGCTTCATTTAAAGACGTTTACAAAAATTTTCTTGGTAAATAAAAATCAGACAATTAACATCGATATTGTTAATCAACGTCTTACTTCATACAGAGCTATGGAATGTAACATGTCTTTCAAAATACATTTCCTCCACTCACATCTGTATTTTTTCCCGGACAACCTCGGAGACGTAAGTTACGAACCCGGTGAACGTTTCCACCAAGAAATTTCGGTGATGGAAAAAGCCGCTATAAAGGGAAACGGAATACTAACATGCTAGTCGATTACTGTTGGACATTAATTCAGGATGTGTCTGAGGCTATTTATAAAAGAAAAGCATCAGCGAAATATCATTTTAACACAGGTATGGCCATGCAGAATTATATTTTTCACAAATTTTAACTATATTTACCCTTAATGTTTTTTTAAAAGTAATTTATTTAAGACTAAGCGTGATAGAAAAATTATATTTTCCGATCTGAAATTTACGCAAAAGAAAATTCAATAAATGGTATACACTTAGAGAAACATTAAAAATCTTTTTTTTTGTCTATCAGCAATTGCTGATAAAAAAGCCATCAACATGATATCCTAGCCCGTTAATATATCTCTTATTAAAATATCTGAATTTTAATAATCAATTTAAATTAATTATGATATAAATAATTATTTTAACCGCCAAAATAGAACGATAAAATGAATTTATATTACCTCATTTAACATTATAGGTTTCGAGTGAATCCTCATCATCAGATATTTATACTTAAAATACATATAAAAATATTTGTAAACTATTATGAATTAACTATTATTAATTAAACTATAATTAATACAATGAGAAAATTACGAAGTTTAAGACAGTTTCGTGTTAGTATATTTTTATTCACAAAGTAAAGAATGTTTTGCAGGGATATTTTAAATATATTTAGCTGATGATGAGAATACTGTCGAAACTGTTATTGTTAAATGAGGATAAATAATAAAAACTTACTTCATCATTACATTTTACTGATTAATTTAATTACAAATGGAGGTTAATAATGCTTACAAAATTATTATTATCATTATTTTTATAAATCATACAATTGTGGTTTTAAATACGTCGATATTATGCAATAAATTTATTGTTTGTTTACAATATACTGTAATAATTACGTTCCACGATAATCAGCCTGGTGCTTAAATAAATTTTCAGGCGGTTTTATCCAACATAATTATTTTATGGAACATAGACAAGTCATTTTAACAGTGAAAAAATATTTACAAGTAAAATATATTATTACTTTTCATACCTTATATGAAAATAATATTACTAATAGTATCAACGATTTAAACATAAAATAACAAGGTTAAGTCAGCTCTTTCTTTCTTTTTCCTGTTTATCCTCAGGTTATTACCTTTCAGATAATACTTCAGAGGATGAATGAGGATATGCATGAGTGTAGTCTTGTACAGTCTCAGTCCAACCATTCCTGAGATGTGTGGTTAATTGAAAATCCTACCACCAAAGAACACCGGTATCCACGATCTAATATTTAAATCCGTTTAAAAATAACTGGCTTTACTAGGACTTGAACGCTGGAACTCTCAACTTCCAAATCAGCTGATTTGGGTAGATGCGTTCACCACTAGTGCAACCCGGTGGGTTAAGTCAAATCTTAACCTCGGATCATATCTTAAGTCAGAAATTTATTAAACAATTTTTAAAAATCTTTAGAACATGCTTTTCAGCTTGACGTGTATGTTGTTAATTGTTCCGAATCAATTTTTGAGACAACAAGGTTGTCTGAACGAGGAATTTGTTTTACATTTATACACTGTTGTCTGTTTAACTGGATGAGTTCTGAATTTACAGAACGCTACGATTATGATTAAAATCTGTGTACCAGTTGTAAAACCTTAATTAAGATGCTGTATATCATATATTGCCAAAATATGTAACGTATAAAAAATGTGTAATGTAATATATATTGTAATACTAATATTATGTAATATTGTGTAACTAATGTAATATATTACGAAATATATTTATTATTGTACATAGTGCGCGCACATACACATACTTTTTTCTTTTTCAATTCACCTATTTCACAATATTAAATAAAATATACATTTATATATATATCTTTAATATAAATAAACATACATATTTAAATGTATACATTAGCATATTCGCTCTTCCACCTCTCTGGGTCGCCTAACGGCACATACCCGAAGTCTGCATTTAAAAAGTCTTACTAATAATAAAATTAGTAGCGACCAAATTTCATAATATCAAGTGAAAACTAGATTCAATAATAATAATAAAAATTATAAACTAATCAATAATTCGATTACAATTCAAACATATTAATCTTGTAGTCTATTCTTGAATATCTTATATAAATTTTTAATTAATAATATATTATATCACAAAAGCATATAAATAGAATTTATTTATACTCAGCCGACCTTCACGGCTGAGTAGAGTCTCGGCATTTCGTGCAGATGTCCCGGGTTCGAATCCTGGTCAGGCATGACTATTTTTAACACACTAAAAATTTTCACTGGTCTAATGACCATAGCTGTTGATTCCCGCGTTTTCATAACGAAAATAAAATCCGACAACGCAGTTGTACGATTTTTCCGTCACGCGGCTTTCTTCTGATGCACAGTTTGCACACACATAAAAACACAAAACTGAATTAAAAATATTTATCATTTTATTTTAATACTCTTCTACAACAGGGAACGTCAGTGCTAGACTAGCGCTCCTTTTGGTGACAGGGGATACTGTTGACGCAGTATATTAACTTAGCCACTAATTTAGAACATTTTTTGGGGTTGAGGTGCGATTTTTCAAATTTTTTTTCAAATATTATTATTTTTTAATCGTTAACAATTGTGCCTAAGAAAAATAAGACTAATTAGGTGAAATCTCGAGATACTGATGATGACCTTGCTCGACAGCCTTACCCCCTTGACCTTTTTACGGGACAGAAAGGTCGATAGACTTACTGTCTGATAAGGAATGTAAGAAGTTGGTACGGTAGGACTCACGGATCAGTTGATTATAGTCTTACGCAATTCCTGACCGGGCATGGTGATTACAGATCGTATTTTTTAGGTTCGCTGTTGACCATTCAGTCCCGCTGTCCGGCTTGCGATGTGGAGGAAACTTCGTGCCATGTCTTCTTCTGTTACGCGAGGTTCCAGGACGCGCGGAGGTGCATGCTGAATGCCCTGGGTCGGGTGGGTCCATGTTCAGACCTGAGAATTTTCAGCAGATAATACTTCAGGGTATGAAGCAGTGGATTATTATTGCAAATTATAATAGAAAAGTTTTAGAAGAACTTAGAAACAGAAAAAACTCGTAGGAGACGGCGAGCATTGGCGCGGCCTGCAAGAGAATGAGGCGTAAGAGGATGTCGAGTTGGACAGATCTGCCGCTTATTGCCTTGGGGCCCTCTCGAGCATGACGGGGTCGCTTTGGTGCGGTGAGGCCGTGGACACTCCGCTCCCGGTGCCTGAGGGCGTTGCTCACGTTTTTAGTGATTATGGCTGATGGTCGTGTGGGTAAGTAATAAGTTGGTAAATAGTTGAGTTGTGCGTGTGTGTATGTGTGTTTGTGTACTCTGGGTGAGATTGTGGAAATTTAATTAACTCTTGGGAGTGCTTTGGTGGATAAGTTATGTCTTGTGACCATGTCTTAATGATTGTTGTGCGGATGTCTTCTGTAGGCTTGACTGTATGAATGTATAAATGTGTGTGGTACGTTTTAATACCTGTTAGGTGTGCTATGTTCCTGGATGTTTTCCTCCTTTAGTTATTGTGGTGTCGCCGGCCTCGTGGCGCGAGTGGTAGCGTCTCGGCCTTTCATCCTGGGTTTGAATCCCGGTCAGGTATTACATTTATCATACACGCTACAAAACATTCATCTCATTTTCTGCGGAAAAAAATTGCTTAACTACGGACCCGGTGGTTAAACAAAAAAAAGAAGTTGTTGTGGTGTGCAGCGTATGCGTGTAGTGGTTTGGGATGGATGCTGTTTGCTTGTGGAGACCGAATGTGAGTGTGGGCGCTTACACCCCTCTCCTGAAGTAATGCTTTATTAGCGGTTTCCAAGGAGGTGTGGTCGCCAGGGGTGGAGGAATACATACGCATTTTTGTAACACTTTGCGGAACCTGTTAGCGAGTCCTACACTCCTTCGGCGCCCGTAAATGGGGTTCCTCCACCTCAAAAAAAAAAGATGAAATATATCTAAAAATCTTCTATTCCGAGAAACATTGGTAAAATTTGGTTACGATTAATCGAATAGTTTCTTTGTTTATACCGAACAAACAAAAACCCTCTTCCATTTTACATAATAGTATAGATTATTTTAAGTTCAGATTTATATTTTTTTTATAACAAATTAAATGGAATAAAAGAGAGGGTAGATAGAAAAGGCTAATGTCAGTGAAATTAGATAGCTTTTCTAATACCATATTCAAATGGTTTGGTAATTTTAAAGCTAATAAAGTTATGTCATTGAAATTTTATTTTCAAAGTTGATTTACGAACGATTATTAAAAAAATTACATAAAAAAAACATTAAACAAATAAATTTTGGAAACAATAAATTTGTCTCGAATATTTTGCTTCGCTCGTTTGATAATAATTTATTAATTAAACATAGAAGTAGTAAAATAATAGACGGGCATTGAACTAAACAATGAATTATTTTAAGTAGAACTAAAGAAAAAAATTATCCACGTGAAAATGATTTAGTAAATTATTATCATCAATATTAAATAGGCTGTAACCGTCTTAACTGCCTCGGGTATCTATAATGGTCCCTCTGCTATTTATATATATGTACATTATAATCTCAATGAATACTTTTATCGTGTAATGCAGATGACTAACTTACGTCGACAGTAAATCATAATACTATTCGAAATACTAAACTTGATCGTCAGACATGATATTTATAAGTTACATAGAAATCATTTTGTTAAAGGATAAGATGGAAGGTATATTTTATAAGATTATGAATTTTTATTAAAAATCAAAAGAATAAATATTTATCAGAAACATTCGCTAAACAGTTAGCCAATATTATTCCGCTTGCTAAAACTACGCCAAAAATTATAATTACTTACATAATCCTAATAGTACCAAATTAAAGGGTTTAATAGAAAAATTATATGACAAATCTTGAATTAAATAAATAAAAATGTGTTCAATTAATCCTTTCTTCCTGAAAATTTTCTTAATTTTATGTAGAAAGACTTATTTGAATCTTATTCTAATTTCACCATTTTCGACGATTGAATGAAATAATTACAATATAATATTACGTAGTCACTAACCAATCGATGGAATTCATTATCACCACATTATACCAATTAAGAGTTCACGAAATTCTAATTATCCACAAGTTGAAATTTATTAATATGACCCATCCGAAGACATCAAATCTCTCTACATTGCGTCACTATTTGCCGATCTTTACGGCGGAGTGGTACCGTGTCTTCCTTTCATAAAACAAATTTTGGGTTCAAATCCTACTTAGGCTTGGAATTTTTTCACATGCTACAAAATAAATTTTTTTGTTATGAAAAAGAGACGGACGTTTTGTCTCTAAATAAAATTTCATCCCATTGTGAAATTTCATCATTTACATTGATGGCAATAGTTAGTTAAATCTTCTGCAATAAAATTAACTGTAGTGGTCGGATTAAGAACCGAATTCTAAAACAACTGCTCAAAAGGAATATTAACAAAAAAAACCTGTGGAAAATATGTTGGAGAAATCCAACGAGATCTTCAAGAAATTGGCTTGAGGGTTGAAGACGCTTGTGATAATATGAAAATTACCTACGCAATTCAAAACAATAGATTCAACGTTAAAAAATTAGAAACGCATAACAAAGTGTAGGTTACAGATGAAGTCAGGAAACAACGATTCGATAGAATGAAGAAATACTGGGAAAATCGAAAGACCAGACTAATACAGAAATTCTAGAGGAACTGAAATATGGATGACTAAAGTGGTCCAATGAGGTATCAAAAGTAAAATAAATAGAAAAAAAAAACAAATTAACTGCTACATAATCTAATTTAATATTTATAGAGTTTGTATCATCAAATTAATCTTATACATAAAGTCGAAAGTTTGTTTATTTGTCTGTCTGTGTTTGTTTGTTTGTTTCTATGTTCTCGCATCACGCGAGAACCAACCGACTGATTGCTTTCAAATTTTCAGGATGCATTTGTATTATCCCTGGGAAAGTTTTAATGTATAGATCGTGACCCTACCCTCCTTGAGGGTGAAGTTTTCAACTAAAGATATTAATTAAAGAACAAAAAAATTAATAATTAAAAATCCGATATGGACACAACATACTTCCTTGTTAAATTACATATACACATTTTTTTTACCATCAGAGGTTAAAAATGATTAATAAAGCAATATATTTCTATTAAAAAAAAAAAGTTAAAAAATATATGTATATGAAGTCGGATTCGAACCGATGTGCCTTCCACTTATAAGACCCAAATATTTCATTAATTAAAATCTTATTTGGCTATAATTTTGTATCGAAAATAAGTACTATTTATAATATATCGTTGAAAAGCTATCAATGAGGGCTCATTACTGCAGTTAAAAAAAAAAAAACAAAATCCAATTTTTTTTTTTTTTTTTTTGATTTAGAGCTTTTTTGACACTTTTGGTTCAGTCGATTACAACCAAAAGGGGAGGTGCAGAACTTGATGTTACAACAGTCCTAAATCGAAAATTTGAACGTTTAACTAATCGTTTTTAAGTTATGCCCGATACATACGTACAAACGTCACGCCGCGAAACTAGTGTAAATCGATTCAGGAATGGTCAAAATGGATATTTCCGTTGAAATCTGAAAACCAACATTTTATGCGATTACAATACTTCCTTTATTTCGTACAAAGAAGTAAAAATTACATTTTTACTTCTTTGATCACTGACTAAAGGTCAAAGACCTTTAGTTGCCATAGCTAATATTATTCTGTCTTTTGTAATTTAATTTTTTTTCCATGTTTCTATAAATCCGAATAACTTAATTGTTATTTATCAGTATTATTCTCACAACCATGAGAGTAACAAAGCGGGGGGTTCTGGAGAGACTGGAATAGCGAACGAAGCGAGCTCTCCTGAGGGGGAGCACCTTGACTAGTAGTAAAGTAGTAAAATAAAAAATTATTATATCTAGATACAGTTAAGTGTGAGATAATTCTTTTTAAAATTTTTAAACGTATCTCAATGTATTTAACTTTATTAATTGATGGAGTAAGAAAAGAAACTTTTGCAAGTAAAAATACCAGTATGACACATTCGCGCAGAATAAAATAAAATAAAACAAAATAAAATTTTGTTTTTTTTCTTTTTTAATGTATTTCTTATCGTACACTATTAATTTTGTCAAAAAACTTTTCAATAGCTCATTAAATAAAGATTTTTTTGGAAAGATTATAAATTTCGCGTGTACCTCATGAAACATTGGTTGTTTTTACTACACATATATATTTGTTTCTGATATATTACATATTATGAAAATATGAAAACTAATACCTAAAAATAACAAAATTAAATTTTAAAATTGCACCTATTTATTTTTGTAATATAATATCTGTAGGAATTAATAGTTATAAATAAATTATTGTTATATCTACCATCAACTTGAACAAAACAATCAAGGCATAAAAAAAATTAATTTACGAGTATATCTAGTCTTAATATAATAAGAATCTGATTACGATTGCGTACACTTAAAAGTTTTCTCTTGCACCAGTACGTACAGTGTCTTGCGACAGTACGGCAATTAACGACACATGAGCATGTAACACAGGCTCTACCAAGGGGCCACCTGCTTAGCCTAGTTTTATCAACACAATTTCCCCAGTAACGTTAAGTACCATTACTTGTCTAGCCTGATAATAGCAAGTCTGATTGCTGCTGCGTCAGTTGTTACTTTTGTAGACAATAGGTTTGTCTTCCTGCTACATTGGACTACAGAATAAGATAGTGCCGCTCACCTACCGACCTTTAATATAAGTTCGAAATTATCCTGCACATCTGCTCGAAAATCGCGCAAATTATCTCTTCCCTCTTCAAATGAGACTCCAGAGAATATAACCATCCCAGTTTTGATGTGGTTTCCTGGTTGTGAGGCAGAACCACTTTACAGATAATCAACCGATCTCAAGGTTCTGACCCGGTCTGGGTCTAACTTCTACGCTGCCTGGAATATGAAGTCGGTCAATGGAGGGGTAAGGCAAAACCCTCGTTCACAAAGCTACGTTGAAAAAAGAGATGACAAGACAGTATATAGCTTACTGTACATTTGAAAGTGACATTATTAGCCCTCATAAGTCCAAATCTTACCCGGCTAATGCATTGAACATTTTGATAATATTTCTTCGGGATATTAGCTCCAGAGAACTAACATGGCTCAAAACAATCTGATAGGTTTCGTACGCGATTCTACAATCAATCGTATGGCTGAACGTTGAGGTCTCTGAATCCAGTTGTTTACTATACTGGTGTTTAACGGAATGCCTAAATTTTAGGCTAGACAAATCCTTTTGAGAGATTGGCGGGAAGTCTGGAATGCTTCTCCTACGGGAGAATGGACAAGACACATTATACATAGCATTGATCTGTGGGTTCAACGTGGCTTTGGGGGAGGTGGGATTTTACTTCTCCCAGCTGCTAACCGGGCATGAGGAGTTTGAGGGGTACCTGTGCCGGTTTGGTAAACGGGCTACCTCTGTTTGCAGATACTGCGAATCACAGGACACACCGGAGCACACCATATACCACTGTTGTAGGTAGGTCGGTGTTCGACAGGAGCTGGGTTTGACCTGGCTTACTCCAGAGAGGACTATGGGTTATATGCTTTCCAGTAGGCAGGCCTGGGGAAATGTGAAGAGGCAAGCTACTAACTAGAATATTGAAGACAAAATCCCGTGACGGTTGGGACCTCGATCTTGTGTAACCGTGCGTGTGGTTAGTTAGGGAGAGCAGCCTCGATCTGGAGAGGACAGTTCGCCGAGATGGGCCGTTCTTGATGAGGGATCGGGGATCCCTTGTGGCAGTTTTTGTATAATGACAACTGGGAGCTGGATAGCCTCATATAGGAACACTGCTAAAAAAACTTCACAGGAAGCGGGGTACTCTAATAGGTTGCTAATAGTAATGGCTTACTAATATAATACAAAATAAAAATCCGACCGACAGCTCAACCTGCCATGTTGGTAGGTGGGAAGGGGTGTTAGAGTAGGAAGGATACCCCTACGCTGTTCTATGCTTAATTGCAGGACCGGCGTAGGGGAGTAAGGAAGAAAAAAAAAACAAAAAAAAGGTCTATACTGGTCAGAGGAGTTTGAAAAAATTTGAACATCTTTAATTGATATTACGAGTTTCCTTCCATATCTATTCCAGTAGTTTGCTAACCATGCAGAATAAAGGCCGATGACTTTCGATTGCAATTCTTAAAATTCTCTAGAAACTTTTATGCTGCGAAGCACTCTCCGAGAAGTAAAATGACACCTCTCAACCGTGCTTAAGAATTTTAGAACAAACTTCTTGAAGGATCTTAGTATGTACTGATCGTTTCGAAGTGGAAGCTTTTCGGTCTTTCATCCGGAAGCCCCGGATTCGAATCCCGGTCAGGTATGACATTTTTCACACGGTAAAAAATTCCATTTTCATATCCCATGCACAAGCTTCAAGTTTATGTGGCGATATCAAGTTAAAAAAAATTGTCAACTCCTTTGATATGAATATCCTCTCATCATTTTACCACTCTGACCTTACTGAAGTTCCTGCGACCGACCAAACCAAACTGAAAGTGTCCAATGGAAAATTTTAGTTTCTTCATTTGGCCAATTCTACACATAAACTGGTTCGGTCTGTATGTCAGCAAGTCGCTTTAGTGTATTGGATTGAAATAAATACGGGACAGTGACTGCGTACTAAATCTAATTTTTACGTAAAACAGACATTAAATGGTACATGATATTTATTTCGACTAATATTCTATGAAAATTTTGTTCAACATCGGTCTGTGATACAAGAAGTAAGAGACATAAGACGTAATAAGCAGCGGTATAGATGCTCGCGCCGTCGGCGTCGTTCACTGAGCGCGCCGTGCCAGCTTTAAGAAGCTCCAGTACAGTCTCGCTCGCTCGGCACCAAACATTGGGGTACCTGTGCGTGGCCCGTAACCTCTCCTTTCTTAATATATGCGTAATTTATATTTCCGGCTGCCTTTTGCGCGTGCTGATTCTGACATATTTAATTTAAACAATTTTTTACTTGTTTACTTTAATTTTGTATACGTAAATATTGTCCAAAATACACTTATTATTACTTAGATCGATCTATTTTGGCAAACTCTAAATCCGAATTTGACACCGAATTCTCAGCATAGAATCAAACCGCTAGAGTCAACCACCAGCTCAACATATGTCAAATTCCAGTATGGATTCTTAAATCTAAACTCTCTTTGACATAATAACCAATTACATCATTTTTGTATATAATTTGCTACGTAACTTCATCTATATCACTAAACTATAATAAATATGCAATTTTAAAGGGACAAAAGTAAGATTTTCTTTCACATGCTTATTTATTTATTTTCACGTGTTTTCGTTTTCAAATGAAACACGTGAAAATATAATATTTATCAAATAAATTTTATGAAATAAATATAAAACTTTATAAAAACTCAGATTTCAAATTATCTGAAGTAAAAAAAAACTTGTACACGACTGGTTAAATTTAAGGAAAGAGTAGGTCTTTAATGGATCTTTTTCGAAATTCCCCCCCCACAAAAAAAAATTAATTAAAAAAGTAACTTGATCTGGCCGCGATTCAAACTCGATTTCCAGATTAATTCAGTACCAGGTACGTTAAGCCACGTGGCTACACCAGCTTTTGTCCTTACAAGCGAAATTTGTTCTATGTAAGATGAAATTACATCAGTTTAGTTAGTGCCGACTGTCAGCGCTAGTACCGTCACACTCGCGCGAATTGAATAAGGCGCGTGCGTAAGTTAGAATCATTGAATTAAATAAAGGATAAAATATTATAATTAAATAAAATGATAAATATTTTAAATTAAGTTGTGTACGTATATGTGTGTGGAAGCCGTGCATTAGTAAACAGCCGTGTTCCGGGCGGGAAAGTCCTACAACTGTGTAGTCAGTTTTTTTTTTAATTTTAAAAATTATTGTATTTAATTAATTTGTAAATTGTTTACTAATACTCGCCTAATTAATAATTTTCTTTTTTTTCTCTTATTTTTACTTGCATGGATTTATAAATCGGTAAAATAAAATAGGTATGTGATATTAACAAAATAATCTTTTTTTTTTCATTTAATGACTGTATATAAAATCCTTGTTTTTCAAAAAATTGATGTCAGTTTATTTTAATAATTTAAATTCAAAAAAATAAATGTAATATATATAAAATGTGTGTGTGTGTTTGTTTGTGTCTAAATTTATTTCTAACTTTAAATTAAAATATTCCAGAGCAATGTATAGAAATGAATCGAGATGCGTGCAGTAACAAGAGAATAATATGCAAATATGCAACAGAAACACTTTAATAATTTACTAGGTTAAATACAATTGTAATCATCAATTTTACTATTTATTGTTTTCTAAGCATAATTTGAAACTGCAAACTTAAACGCTTTTTCAATCAAATTTACTGAAAACTAAAAAAATTAATATCTGGAAAGCAAAGGATTGTTTTTTAAAAGTAATTTTTATATTCATAATGTGATAAAAATTATCGAAATACCAATTCATTTCTTGCGCGAAAAAAAATTATTACTAGTTTGAAAATAGTAAAATCAATCCTGTTATGTTTGTCATATTTATTTATTTACTTTTTTTACATACACTAGAAAAAAGTCGAAAAAATTTTCAAAATCCTCAACATTTTTAGCTGTTTATTGAGTTATAATTTTTTAACACAGCTCAAACCCGAATCTTTTCCTTTTTTATCCCCAAGACACAAATATAATTTTAGATAAATCGTTCAAACGAATGAATCGTTCGTGCGCTGCGCGCAGCCATCTGGCGCACCACGTGGTCCGCTCTGCGCCAATAACAGCTAAAATATAAATGTGCGCACATACATCAAACAAACAAATCCACGCACCATCTTTTTATATTGGAGAGAAATGGATGATGATGATTTTTTTCATTAACGGCCCAGGTATTTAAAAAAACAAATAAAATATATATATATATATTGTTAAGTACTCGTATTTTAGAAACAAACGGTTCAGATTAAAGATATTTTGTGTAAAGGGTAAACTAAAAGTAATATTACAATATTATATTAATATTAGTAATATTAATAAAAAAAATAATAAAAGTGCCTTCTGATCAATGTTCTTTTGCGAGTCCTACGCAATTTACTCAGCTTTGAGACTTACTTTCTTTCTTTCTTTTTGCTGTTTAGCCTCCGGGAATTACCGTTCAGATAATACTTCAGAGGATGAATGAGGATGATATGTATGAGTGTAAATGAAATGTAGTCTTGTACAGTCTCAGTTCGACCATTCATGAGATGTGAGGTTAATTGAAATCCAACCACCAAAGAACACCAGTATCCACGATTTAGAATTAAATATTTGTAAAAATAACTGACTTTACTAGGACTGTTCACCACTAGACCAACCAGGTGGATTGTTTTGAGAGTTACTAAGGCCCGCCATAATGACAGTTTCCTGACAATAACTGACTCTAGGAGTGTACTTGAGATCTTGAACTGCAGATGATCTGAGCCCATCATACAAATTATCTACAAAAGTTAACAAGACAGTGGTATTCGTATGGGCACCCTCGAGAACAGACGAAGCTGATGAGCTGCTAAGAGAGTGGCAACAAATGGCCTCCGATTAGAATTAACGTATGAGACCGACTTCAAGAAGACAGTCCTTGCCAAAAACTACGTACCTGATGGAATAAGTTCTGGTTGCTAAGTATTTCCACGGCCTTACATGCTATCCGGGAGAACGTCTTCGAGAAACCATTTATCCCGAATAACAGAAGAGAAACCAGGTTATCCTAACGCGGCTGAGGATTGGACACACAAAGCTAATCTAAGCTCACCTATTTGACTCTCCTCAGCAGAGCTGTGAGGCGTACAATGTAAAATGACCCGTAAATCACTTTTACTCATAGATTGCCCAATGTTCGGGTCTTTCTTTCTTTTTCCTGTTTAGTCTCCGGTAATTACCTTTCAGATAATACTTCAGAGGATGAAAGAGGATGATATGTATGAGTGTAGTCTTGTACAGTCTCAGTTTGACCACTCCCGAGATGTGTGGTTAATTGAAACCAACCACCAAAGAACACCGGTATCCACGATCTAGTATTCAAATCCGTGTAAAAATAACTGACTTAACTAGGACTTGACTGCTGGAACTCTCGATTTCCAAATCAGCTGAGTTGGGAAGACGCGTTCACCACTAAACCAACCCGGTGGTTGGCGTTCCAATGTTCGGAATCTATTCGTCATCAATTAAACTTGGGTTCAGAGGTGCTCAATCAGAAGAAATACATCAAAATATTCTTGTGGTTTCTTTGTGGTAGGGGAATGAAGAACTCAAATTAGCTGTTTTTCTTCCGTGAGATCCCTTACCGAATGCTGTGTTTGCAGTGAAAATATTCTAGCGGTCATGGTCCTGTTCGATATTTGTTATCCAGTGTTTGCTGTTTATTGCCTAATTACTTATGAACGCTTAATTTTATTTAAGTCACTAATAACTGTTATCGTTAATGTAACTATAAGCAAACAATGAAAAAAAAGTATTATCCATTTCAGAATTTTGAGAACCTTCATTTATATTCCCTTTAAGAATTTTTTTTTTTTAAATTCGTAACATTCAAAATATTTAAAAAACAAATAAAACAAAAATTTACTTTTTTTTAAATTATGACTTCAAACGTATTAAATTAAATTTCATAATATTATTAGCAGAATATTACAAAAACATATTATTATTTGTATTCAAATTATTTACCACGAAGATTAATGTACGATAATTAATATCTATGTTTAATAAGTTAACGATTATATGTTATGTGTTGCTGATGATTACGATAATGAGACAGTAATAATACTGATAACTGTTTAATCTGTGAAATAATTACTTCAATTTTTTTCTTAATGGCATTCAGCTCAGTTGAAATAATTTACATTTTTTTGTTGACCTTGAAAATTTATGTTTATAATTTGCAATTTATATTTTTTTAATTATTAAAAGAAAAAAGTAATAATAACAATATTTAATTATTTCTATAAGCATCATCTTTTAACACTTTCTTTTTTATTTTAGTATTTTAATTTTTTTTATTTATATATAGGGTACCCGTATACAGGAAAAACTATTTAACTTTACAGCAATATCCCGCATTATATGCAAAATTAACAACAGTTTTATCGATTTAGATTCCAGGTATAAGTCTAAACACGTCAAATCAATCTAAAATATAATTTATAAAATTTTTTTTTTTTAAAGTTACAAAATAAAAATAATTTACGTGAAACTAGTTAATATTTATTTGAATATTTGGATTTGAATACTAGATCGTGGATACCGGTGTTCTTTGGTGGTTCAATTTACCACACATCTCAGAAATGGTCGAACTGAGAATGTACAAGACTACACTTCATTTACACTCATACATATCATCCTCATTCATCCTCTGAAGAATTATCTAAACGGTAGTTACCGGAGGCTAAACAGTAAAGAAAGTTAATATTTATTTAATCATTTATATCTATTTATTTTTTTTTTTTTAGAGCTCTAAGTAAAATTATGAAAAGAATTCTTTTAATGATTTTAAAAATATCTTCTTATAATCTAAATATAGACGATAACCTACTTTAACCAAAAAAATTAAATTTTATTTCTGATCTTTCTTTTTTAATTCATTATATCCTATAAAAAATGTACTATGAAATAATTTTTTTTTAAGTTTTATATACAAATAGTTGTATAAGCTATCAAAAATACTGACAGAACTTACAAACATGATTACTATACAATATATTTTACTATAATATTGTGACCGTATCGGTTCTATTACGTGTTAGAATACTTTTAAAAAATAACGATATATAAATAAATAACAGGGAAATATAATGATTAAATACATAAAAACTTCACAGCTGCCAACAATTCAAATAGAAAATTACTTGAAAATGACAGGTAACTGAAAAAAAACCGCTCTATATAGTAATATATGCTTTAAAATGTAAATACACAATTAAATTTTTTGTTAAGATATATAGATACATTTTTTCTTTATCATAAACTGTTTCTTAGAATAACAAATGTATTGGAATAATATTTTTACTGCAATTCATTGTGGTTGGTTTTTTACGATCGAAAAATACTCTACAACATAAGACATATGATATGATAACAATAAACGACTTCATTTTTCATGAAAACCCTTATTCTTTAAAAATAACCGTTCTCTAGTACAATATACTTTCCATATAGAGAATCTTTATAAAAATCTTTCTAGATTCTTTCTAAAGAATTGTAGTGGACCGAAAGAAAGTACCGTATTATTGAATCGTAATAGTTTACAACACTGGCTTTACTGCAGATAAAATAAAACCAAGCTATACATACTCGTATATATGTACTGTCCTGTCCTGTTCCGGGAACCAGAACCTGGATCCCGGAGCTCAGATTAGCCCAGGTGAATCCCGGAGCCAACTCAGGGGCTCCTTGGGGGCCTCCCGGGACCAAGGGACCGACCCCATGGACACAGAGCTCGCTTCGCTCACCACTCCCTTTTTTCCGGATGGACCGACCCCTTGGACACCCGCAGAGCTTGGTTCAGTTGCCATTCCCATCTATCAGAGGGCTCCACTTTCTGGACCTCCGCACTGTACGTTTATATACATTTCCAACTGACCGTGATCTATTAAATCAAGAGTGTACCTGATATGTGCAAAAGTTAGCCTTCAACCTACTTAAAAATAACCAGTTTGAATTTTTAAAATCGGACGATTGTTGGCAGAGATATTATAAGAGCACCCCGATGCACCTCCCAAAACAGCGCCCCAGGAGCACCTCGTTTGTTATGATTGGTCTAGCCTCCCACGAGGTTCTCGGATACCTCACCACTCTAGCCTCACACTCAGTTCCCACGGGAAGCCTATAATTTTTAAACAGAATTTTTTTAAAATTGTTAATTATTTAATTTTAAATAAATTTTTAATTATTTTATTTAAAGTAAATTTAATTCTATTATTTTTATAATATTATTCATTCGATTAATTCGAATCACTCAGATCAAACCCAGCTTACACACTGATAGAGGCTTACAGTTCATTAATTCATGAATAGATCGTGGATACCGGTGTTCTTTGGTGGTTGGGTTTCAACACATCTGAGGAATGGTCGAACTGAGACTGTACAAGACGTCACTTCAATTACACTCATATATACCATCCTCATTCATCCTCTGAAATAATACCTGAACGGTAATTTCCGGAGGCTAAACAGGAAAAAAGAAAGAAAGTTCATTAATTCAATTCATTAAAGCTTGTACTTCAACCGGAAAATCTCCATTACTATATATATATATATATATATATATATATAGTAGATTTCGACATATATATGATAGATATGTCGAAACCTCCTCGCTAAGTTATGCCAAGAAACGTGTAAAAATTTGGTTGCGATTGATCGCGTATAGTTTTTTTTTCTATCCCGAGCAAACAAAAACCTTCTTCCATTTTACATAATAGTATAGCTGATGAACATCTTTTTTTTATTATCGTGACTTACTTGATAACTAAATCAAATTTTCAGAAATCAGGATAATAAATCAAGATAATAAAAATCGAAGATGGCTGCCATATCGGTTTAGGCCTATTTTTTACAATAACTCTATTGTTATTGTCGTCGGATTTTTAGGACTAAGGTGTCATTTCGTTCACAAAAAAAAAATGCTTCATAATTTTTATAATACAACAAAATTTGATAAATCTAATAACTCCTAAGATATTAAAGATAGAAAAATTGAAACGACCGCCAGTTTGAAATTTGTCAATGAAGAGTATCGTTATATTTTATTTCCTATTAAAAAATGTTAGTTTAAAATAAAGTACAACATTTTATTGCATTATCTCTAACCGTTCTTGAAAAATATATTTTTTTTTAAAAGCACAAAATGGCGGAAAGACAGAAAATATGCGTTTTTTGACCTATGTTCACTGGACAACTTTTCTTCATTATCTTAAGTAGAATCACTTCCTAGAGTTTGGCCTCACCTTTAAAGGACACTCTGTATATGACTTAAAAAATAAAAATAAAAAAATTACAAAAATATATTTGATTACATATAAAAAATTATTTTTTAAAAAAGCTTTTATTTAACTAATATTAATATTAACATTAATAAAAAAAGGAAACAAATTAGAAACCCCCTCTAAAAAGTAACTCTAAGTAATATTAAATAAAAGCTTTTTTAAAAAATAATTTTTAATATGTAATCAAATATATTTTTGTAATTTTTTTTTTTTAGATTAAAAAAAAGTAAAAATATTTATTTTTACACATCGAAGTTACATACGTGTACCAAATTTCATTGATTTTCATACGATAGATCAAAAGATATAGCAGTTGCAAGATTTGATTATTCCTAAAGCGAGTTAAATAAAAGCTTTTAAAAAAGGTTTCAGAATTGTATTTGTAGTAATTTTTGAAAAAAATGTTGCAAAGCCCAAAAAAATTGGAATCGAAAATCCTTTTTTTTTACGTTTGCGACGAATTAATTTTGTAAACATGTCAATAAAAAAAAAACAAATACTAAAAAAATTGTACAAAATTTAATTATGAAAATATGATAAAAGTAGAAAAAAAATACAAGTTTAAGAGATCAAATTTTAGTTTAGAAGTAAACAGACCAAAATAATATATTATTATATATTTTATATATATATATATATATATATATATATATATATATATATATATATATATATATATATATATATTAAATATATAATATATATATATTATTTTATACAAAAATAACTAAACGGTTATTGTTATACGGATTTGAATACTAGATCGTGGAAACCGGTGTTCTTTGGTGGTTGGGTTTCAATTAACCACACATCTCAGGAATGGTCAAACTGAGACTGTACAAGACTACACTTCATTTACACTCATACATATCATCCTCATTTATCCTCTGAAGTATTATCTGAACGGTAATTACCGGAGGCTAAACAGGAAAAAGAAAAAAAGGACTAAACAGACTAAAATATAGGAGAAAATCGTTAAAATTTTATATAGAACAAAAATGATCGTTCTAGGACAAACTTTATTCAATTTTTCCATATAAAAATATGTATAACTACCAATTTTACCTCCTTGCATTGGAGAATTTTAGTATCACTTTACTTTACACTTGGAGGAGAAATTTACTGACCGTAACTCGAAAACAAAACGTATCTGAACACATATCTATAGAATCATTTTTGATTGTTATTATTATTTATTATTAGTATTATTGTTGTTGTTGTTGTTGTTTTTATTATGTTTCAAATAGTTTCCGAAGTACTGATCGGTATATCTGAATCGTTGTGCATGTAAAATCGTATTTTAAATTTAGCATGTATAATAAATTAAAAACAAATTATGACAAAAATTTATTAAAAGTATGAGGAAAAAATGATAAATATGGATAAAGAAATAAAACGAAAAAAAAGATTATAAACCTGTTATTATATTCCACAAAGTGAAGGCGTCAGACTGCAATCAGATTAACGATTTTTTTTTGTATAGTAATATGATGTTTTTTCTATTCAAATTTTTTCGGGTTTTAGACGTTAAAGTGTTGCGAAAAAATAAATTTATATTAACTCATTTATTAAATAAATTTTATATTAATATATAATAAACATAATGAGCAGGAAGTATATCAGCTTCTAATATTTCAAGAAGTGTTGAAATTTAAGAAAAACTGATAATGTTTTTGTTGTATTTTTAGAGAATTATTGTTCGAGATAAAATGTAACTTCTTACATACAAATAAGATTGAAAAATATCAACATTCTTAGCGGAGCGTACTAAGTGATCAGTCTGTAATATTGACAAAATAAGATATGAAATAAAAGTTCATTATTTTTTAGAAATTGCTCCCTAACCAAGAATATGTAAGAAAGAGGGTCGAGAACCTAATGCTAAAAGGATTACTAGATGGCGGTGTGATGCTGGGGGTTGGAAGTGATTCAACAGGAAAGATACTGATACTGATATACGATATTCCGTACATAGAAATCCTCGTTGGCCGGCTAACTTTGGCCTAGAATAAATTTTATTAGTTACAGTAGTTTGTATTATATTACATTTCCTTTTCTATTCTATTTTGAATACATTACATTTACGACTATACTTGTTTTCGTAATTAAAAAAAAATTATTAAAAACCTTACATAATGATTTAAAAAAAAAAATAGATTGTGATAAAGAATAATACTAATTCAGTTTTGTTCTAAGATACTCAGGTATTAAACATTACGTTAAGAAACATAACGTGTTATTTTTAGTGTATTAGCTTGATGAGTCATATACTAAAGGCATTCTTGAAAGTCATCCACAAAAGAATATACAATAAACTGGAAGAAGATATTAGTAACACCTAGTTTGGACTTATGAAAGGTTTCGGTACGAAAGAAGCACTAATTAGATTTAATGTATTAGCCTGAAGGTGCCTAGATGTGAACCAGGATATGCACGTCCGTTTCATAGATTACGAGAAGGCTTTTGATAAAGTTCGCCATGAACTAATAAGCTAATAAGCTTACTTAGACAGCGGGATATCAACATGAGATATAAAGATTATTGGATTATTCTACTGGTATCAAACAGTTACCATTCAAGTAGATAATGACGTTACAGAGGAAATACAAATACAAAGGGGAGTAAGGCAAGGATGCATTTTGTCCCCTCCGCTATTTAATCTGTATTCCGAAGCGATATTCAGGGAGGTTCTAAATGAAGATGAAGCAGGAGTTATAGTCAATAGTCGGCCAGTTAGTAATTTGAAGTACGCGGACGACACTGTCGTCATAACGGAGACTTGAGTGATCTACAAAGAGCAGTTCAAAAAATTAAAGATGTTAGTATACAGTAAGGCCTTAGAATGAACCTCAAGAAGACGAAGTACATGGTGATAACTAGATCACAAATTCTGGGCCCAGAGTTACACACCGACAATGCAATAATTGAAGAAACAACAGAGTACAAATATCTTGCTTGATACTTGGATAAATTAAAACCCGGATAGAAATGTCTAGAAGCGCATTTCTCAAAATGCGTGTTTTCTTGTGTGATCGGCAAGTAAGATTATGTCTGCGGGCTAGAATGGAAAACTTTTATGTGTTTCCTGTGTTACTAAACGGAATGGAGGTATGGACATTGAAAAAACTACACGTGAAAAAGTTGGTGGCCTTTGAAGTGTGGTGCTATAGATGCATGGTAAGGATTTCTTGGAAGGATAAGGTGTCAAACATCAAGGAACTAGAGAGTATGAATAAATAACTCGAGATTACGTCACATTATACCCAGGGAAATTACAGTATCTAGGTCATATAACGAGGGGAGAGAGGTTCGAGTTGCTGCAGTTGATCATGCAGGGGAAGATAGTGGTCAGAAGTAACGTTGGAAGGCGCAGAATTTCATGGTAGCGCAATCTGAGGGAATAGTTCAGCACAACGTCCACTGAACTGTTCCGAGCTGCCTACTCAAAGGAAAAAATAGCGATGATGATTGCAAACCTCCTGAAAGGAGATGCCACTTGAAGAAGAAGAAGACGAAGAAGAATGTGTAGCTTAAAAAATAATATTACGAAACTTTACAAAATTTTTAAAAATTTGCTTTATACCTTTTAGTCATATTTTAATCAAATTGTTTTCATACATTACGTGAGTTTAATTAGTAGGTTAATTTGGATTTTAAAAGAAAACATTATATATTGAAATTTCTAATATATTTTCAAATGTCAAACAAATGTTCAATCAAACATTTATTATACAAAATAACAAAATAGTGAAGTTTTGTGGAGCCGAGTGAATCGTCAGGAGCTGTGTCTCAACATACTGACCTCCAAAAATCATGGTTTTGTGTGTGTCTGTGTGTGTGTGAATCTGCATATATATATATATATATATATATATGCGCTCTTTGATAACGAAATGTCAAATTCGAAACCACAAAAACTCCCGTACCAAGTGTTTGTCATTTTATTATATCAAACGGCTATGGAATTTGTCATCACGACCCCAAAAACCCTGCATAGCCGTTTTGCAAATTTTGCAATTTTTTACACCCGCACCCATAATTTACCTACGGGAGAGATGTTTGCAAAGGTAATGGTGGAATATTGTACTGTCACTTGACCTTAGTAACTATGGAAAATTTCATCAGTAGGCAATGTCAGGAAGTATATTAAATTATTACATCTAAACCCTTAATTTCCAACTTAATTTACCCCCGTACGGAAGGATAGTTGCAAAAGTAATGGTGGAATATTTTATTGTCACCCGATCTTAATATCTGTGCAAAATTTCATCAATCGGCAATGATAGGAAGTATGTTAAATTAAGGATGCATGATTTGACGACAAACATGAAAAAAAAAACATAAAAGTTAAAGAAAGAAAGTAAAAATCAGTTCAAATGAAACTATTTTAGGATATTTGAAAAATAAATATTTAAACTTTCTCCCCTGTCTTAGAGACAAAAAGTGCTTAGGGTAAATGCGCACTTACGCGGTTGCGGCCACGTCCACAAAAGCAGCTGTCGTAAGCGACCAATTTGTATGAAACTCATATGAATTAATGCGCACGTGACCGGTGCAACTAACTGGCAGCTGTAACCAGAGGTTTTTCGTTCGTCACGATTAACCGAAATCTTGCGGCCAAAATTTGCATTAATTGTAATGGGACAACGCGCACGCCAGACGGCCAGTATGCGATCAAACAGCGACCCGTTCAGTTTTGTACAAACGTACGCAAAATTATATTAAATTGTAATTTTAGAGTGTAATTTAGCAAAAAAGTGCAAACGTATATTTTTCAAATTCGTATTTTTCTCTTGACTATTTTTAAAAATATTGTTATAATGTCGGAGGTTGATTTCGATACAGAAAATTCATTTCTGAAATTAAGACCAAGTTTATGAGATCTGTCTTCCGATAAATATTCCAACAAAAATTGTCCTACGCACAGAGGCAACGATGTGTCTGTACCTCTTATGTTGTCTGTAATTTTGTAATTTTATTTAGTACATCATTAAAACTCTTGACAGACATTCTTGTGAAACTGACAATTTTTTTTCATGTTGATGCAGATTACAAAAAAAATTGTAAAATATGCCTTTTGAAAAATGGGATGTACTCGATACTTTTTTCTTTGCCGTTTCAGGCGATTATATAAATACACAACTGTAGCTATCTCGGTGACATCCATCTTGTGACTGGACGGCTGAGGCGCGGCCGTATGCTGTGCGGCCGGCAATCACCTTGCTGGCCGTTTGTTCGGCCGTATGCAATGCGGCCACGACCGGCCGCAACCGCATAGTGCGCGTTTGCTCTTTAAGTATAATGGTTTAATTTTTTCCATTCTGTTAATAACACGTTTGGAAAAAACAAATAAAATAATTTTTCAGTCGATATAAAATAGTAAAGATTAGAAAAATTTATGAAATCATATTTTGATACAGAGGAATTTATTATTCCTTAATCTTCAGATAAGGTTTGAAATCTGTTTTTACATTAATACCCTCGTATTTAAAGAAAAATAATAAAAAAATCTCAATCAATAATTGTAGAAATAAAAAGTTGAAAATTTATTTCATTTCTATTTTTAATGGGGATAGGGAGGAATTAAAATACATTTCAGATTTACTTTCTGATAAAATTAAAATCGTTCTCCCTTGACAGTGCCTCTCATTTAGAAAAAATGTACGTTTAGAAATTCGAATTAATAATTGAAACAATCTTAAAGTTAAAAAATAATTTTTTACTTTAGACTTTAAAAAGTTAAGTAAACTTAACTGTAGAAAAGAGCATAGACTCAAATTAAGTGTTAGAATTATACAAGCATAGATTATACAAAAAAAATGATAGAATTTCTCAATAAACCAACAACAGTAGATTCATTAAAGAAATCATATTTACAGGAAATTACAGGATTAAACAATCACTGAATTCTTATTACAAATAAATAAAACACTGACTTGAAAGTGGGGGGGGGGGTTAGAAACAGACAACATTAATTAAATATATCCTTTATATTATATTACAGTTCCTTTTCTGTTCTGTTGAATATACATTGTTTCTAAAATGGTGGTTATACTTTTTCGGATTCTACTTGTAAAACTAACAAAAAATATCCTGAGGAAAAATTGCAATTTCTCCTTCGTTCCTCCCCTGTCCACCATTTTGTTGTTCGTATATAAAAATTTATATCTTAAGTTTGGATAGAGGAATCACATTAATATGTGATAAGCGTCTTGGCACTAAAGTTTTAAAATTAGAAAAAATGAGAATTTAAATAGCTTTGACAATTACAAATTGGCGGCCATTTTTATTTTTCAATCCGTTATCTCAATAAATATAAGTTTTCTCAAAATGTATGTCATTGGGTAAAATATTAAGCCTTTTATTTTGAACAAAATTACATTTTATTTTTGAAAATCGGTTGACAAGTAATCGCGTGAAATTGAAAATATTTCAATTTCACTCTAGATATATAAATTTTTTTTTTTTGACTTCAGATTTCTCAAACTCTACTGCATATACGATTTTGAGGACCTATTTTAATCGGTTTTTCAGGTCAAAATTATTAAGAAGTCACTAATTTTGTACCTTAATTAACGTCCTAAAAATTTCAGTACCATCTCATTTCACCGGGGTAGCTGAAATCTGAGTGAAATCTTTCGCTAGCTGTAACTCGCAAACAAAGTAATTTAGGATATATATTTATATGATCTTTTTTCATTATTTTCACGAGTAAAATACATTATGAAAGTCGCGGGAGAAGTTCGTGATACATTTTGTATATCGTGAAATTCAGTTTATCTTTTCGAGTACACATTTTAATTAATAATAATAATATTTTCTGGATTTCTTTCAGTAAACATCTCAATGATAAACAAATTTATTTAAAGATCGATAAAAAATTGAGAAATCTAAAGTTCAAAGTCCGGCAGATGAAAGTTTTAGAGGAAATATTCCTTCCTTTTAACAAGCAACTTTTTTCTTTAATTTTTGATCTTTTTGATTTTGATTTAAAATGATATCTTCTTAATATTTCTTATTTCATATCTCTCATCTTAACTAATATTATTTTATTGTTTTTTTTTAAGATTTCAGCTAACGATAGAAACTGTCAGGTTCATAAAAGCGGGACAATTTGCCGTTCTTGCAATATTCTGTGAGATAGACGGATACGTTACTGTAAATACAATTTTATTTTTACCGTTTATTTGTAATCTACGAAATAAAATGTCGACTTTAATGGAATTAAATATAACTATTATTTAGACGGTAAATAACCTTGACTCTACCGTTTCGTGTTCGACCTAAGTTTAATCTAACCAAAGAAAAATCGAATGAACAGTAATAGTTTGAAAAAAGAATTCTTGTTTTCCTGTTGCACTTTCCTAAAGAAACAAATGTTATTTTTCGTAAAAACAAGATCAGAAATCAAAAAATTATTTAATAAACTAAAAAAGATAAGGTTGAGCGATGATAAACGCGTTTTTAAAAAGTGAAGTCCGTTATAAAGTAATTCTTTATTTCCTTTTTATTGTAAATGGTTCGTTACCTTCTGTTATTTAGTATTTATTTGCGTCACGGTATGGTAACACAGATCATAATTTTCTTAACCAGTATAAGTTTTATTTTAATTCATATTTATTTTAAAAAGTTATAAAAGTAAATGTAAGATTATCGTGTGCGTGACTCTTAGTTAATTGATTAAATCTTGAGCAGAAAATGGAATCTACCTTTTTTTAATTTAATATATTTTTCTCCTTTTTCTACCTTAAACGTTAAAATTAAAAAAATAAAACAAAACGCTTCGGTTAATCGTTTTAAATATTATATTCTCCCTTTTACTTTCAGTGTAAAAAAAGTCTGATGTAGCCACTACATGACATCCTTGTACGCCTATTAAATTACATACACATTTTTTTTTAATGAAAATACATAAATTGTTTTTAATTTAATTTTATTTTTTTTTAATGCTTTTATTTACAGTCGCATCAACAATAAATCAATAGCGACTAAAGTAACACTATCATGTATTTTTATATAAAACAAAAATAAAATCATAAACAAAACTAAACAATAAAGAAACAGGAAGAATAAAGAATAAACATAGACATTACAACAAATACAAACTAAAATACATAAATCAGACAAAAATCACTAAATCGTATTCTTTATTCCACTGAAGGAGAGGACCGCAACCTACGTTTTATACCTTCTTTCTGGTTTAACAGAAATTTTATATCTGAACCCAGGTCTAAGTTTTGTCGGATGGTTCCAAAGATTGGGCAATAAAAGAGCAAATGGTGCACAGATCATTTGACCTTGCACGCCACACAGTTCTTCTGAGGAGAGTCAAATAGATGAGTGTGGGTAAGCCTGGTGTATCCAATCCTTAGCCGAGTTAAGATGATTTGGATTTTTCTATTGCTCGGGAAAAGGGGTTTCTCGAGCACATTCTCCCGGATGTTATGTAATACCGTGGGAAGACTCAGCAGCCAGAACCTATTCCACTGAGCCCGCAATTTTACACGGACTGATCTCATGAAGTCTCTCTCACATGTCGATTGTACTCGGATGCCATTTATTGCAGCCTGATCGCTCCCGAGGATACTACAACGGCCAGGAACCCATACCAGTACCACAGTTTTATTTATCCTTGAAAGGATATCATGAATAATGTGGATGATGGATTCGGAACGTCTGCAGCTGAAGCTCTCAAGTACACTCCTAGAGTCGGTAAAATTTTCTTTTATTATTATTATTATTACATAAAATTCTATTTCATTAATAACTTCGAATAATTTTTTTATTGTTATTATTGAATTATTATTTATCGTAATTTTTTTTTTACAATCAGAGGTTAATTATTAATAAATCAATATATTTAAATTCGAACCGATATGCCTTCCCCTTGATCCAAATATTTCATTAATTAAAATTTCGTTTGGCTATAACTCTGGAACCAATGAAACTAAGTACCACTTATGACATATCGTTGACCACTGCAGTTAAGAAAAAGTCCAAAATCAATTTTTATTTTTATTTTGGGCTTTTTTGGACATTTTTGGTCCAATCGATTACAATCAAAAGGGAAGATGCATAACTAAATGTTACAACAGTCCAATCCAAAATTTCGACATCGTTTTTGAGTTATACGAGATATATACGAACGTACGTACGTACAGACGTTACGCCGAAACTAGCCAAAATGAATTCAAGGTTGGTCAAAATGGATGTTTCCTTCAAAATATGAAAACCGAAATTTTTCGCGATCACAATACTTTCTTTACTTGGTAGAAAGAAGTAAAAATTAGATCCAGTTTTATAAAAAATGATATGCATAGCAATTTTATGCATATATAAATAAATACGTAAAAATATGTTGTTTTTATGCATATATAAATTTATGCAATTTCAAATAACAATTAGAGTATGTATTACTAGTTGCGAGAGAATTAGTTTACTAATAAAAATATTGAATAAAGAATTAGAATATTTTCATATATATGCATTCAAGAATGGCGGGAGTTTCAATATTTCTCCCTACAGATCGCAGAGCCTTGACAATCTCCCTTGCTGCTGTATCTTTCTATTATCGGGCGGGCTTCATGGGTTATTTAGTGTCGGTTATACATTTTAAGTTTTATTTATGGACGGGTTTGGTAATTTGCATTCCTATCCGTATGGACCATCGTGAAATTTATTTACTGGGTCTGACTGTGGAAGAAAGATTTTGAGTCTCGTACTTCCGGCGTGATTCTCCTTCAGTCCGTCCGCTGAAGTCCTTTCGGTACTAGCACCTTTTGGGATAGCAGGAATACACCTTCCGGGGCTCTAGTTATTTGGAGGAAGCAATGCGCCCCCTTCTCCGGAGGAAGTCGCATGAGGTGACTGAATCAAATCATTGTAAGTTTTGAGGATGATGGGTAAGAGAATTGTAGATCTTCATCTTCTTCTGTGGCTGTCCGTCGCAGTGTTTCTCTGCTGGGCTCTTCTACCGGACTGTAGTCCGTGGCGGTGAGTCGCATTGTGGGTCTTCTTTATTCTTTTCTTCTTTTTTTGAATTCTTTCTTCTTTGGTCTGCACTTTCCGTGAGTTGGCAGTAATCGAATTACACGCCACTAACCTTAGGAAGTCCCGTGGCTCGGAAAGCCGGATATACATTTAATAGATTATCTATAACATCAACACCATAATTTCTTTTCAAATTGGTATTTAAATATTTAAATGATTCAAATGAAGAAGATTTTGATATTTCGTTTATGAAAATCGGTTCTAAATTTTTAGAAGTTATCAAACAATTATCCTCTCATTGTCAGATAAGAATGGTATGTATTTTTTAGCTGATTATTAATTTACAATCAATTTCGATAAAATAATTCTAGATTAGATTAGGAAAAAGGAACAATTTTGAACCCAAGCAAACAGACCTTCTTTGAATCACCGAAAAATATTTAATTTACAAGCTCAGCTCTGCGTGTAGTAGATGGCAAGTCTCAATTATTAGCTCATATCTTGTATGTAAAAGGACGTCTCCAAAGATCTAACGTTAATTCTAAGAACAAATATTTCGAAGTTTTATTTAGACATAATATGGAAGTACGTTTTTCTGTAGATCTCTTTTTTTATTTTAGTAAACTATTTCAAGATTTCTTAATCATCTTTGTAAAGAAGTGGGAAAGCCTTTACTGTGTTCCGGGATGAAAAACGTTTAAATCTTTTATTCTACGTTAGTAAACCAGATCGTTTTCAAAGAAATTTAAATATAAATTTTGTAAATATCTCAGTTTGAAAACCTGCCGCACGTTTTCTAAGAGAGAAAAAAATTATTAATCTTTAATTGTAAACTACCCTCATTAACTCTGATAAATTCATCGCCCAACGTTTTCTCTAACCTTGATCTAAATATTTGTTTCTGATATCGATTTTATGGGTACAGATCTAACTCTGCTGGATTATCCTTATTGAGGACACCAGGTCCTGAAAAACAAGGAGAATGCCGATGAACTGTCTCGGAATATTTTAAGTCTAGTGTCTTCCTATATATAACGCTGTCAGGAATGAGATTAAAAAAGAGAATTAATCTACGTTCAAAAAGAAAAAAAATACTCCTTGTATAAACGTAATATTAATTAAAAATATTATGTGTCTGAATGCTGATTTTTTTATTATACAGGATAGAATTCATAAGAATGTTTCAACAGCAACTAATGATGAAAGGATAATGTATTTTTTAGACTAAAATAACATTACTCCTGATTGGTACAAACGTGGCAAGTAATTAAATTATTAAAAACATTTAGTAATTCGTATTTATTTCTTATAGATGTGATGTTAACAACTAATTTTTTTCTTACTTATTAACTCAACTTAGAACAACTTACTCAAATTTAGAAAAAAAATTTTATGCACATTTGTAGCCCTATCCTATAAAAATGTGATTTTATATCTAGAGATAATTTTGCGATTTCCTTTTAACTATTATTTTTTAACTTCCCGTCTACAGCACTATAGCAGATCTTTAGCTCTAGAACGGAAAGTATTGCAATCGGTCCAATTTGGGCATATGCGGTTTTCACCAGATCTTAACATTTTTCACACCTAAGGAACCCAAAAAACCTGGTGGGAAATTTTCCGGATATTAATGTTCGTATGTACGTGTGTGTGTGTTCGGTATCGGCCTCTAAACCACCTTATACCAAAAGAAATACTGGATCGATTTTAACTAAACTTGGTCAGATTAATTTTACATACGGGGCATTGCTACCGTTAAATTTTTAACTAAAAATATCAAGTGGGTGAGGTTGTAAAGCAAAGTCACCCTCAGTATCTCAATATTTCTCCTAATTAAGGCCATATTTTTCTTATAAACATTTTCTAACAATTAAAAAGTAACATATTTGCAAAAAACGAAATTTGCAAAATCGCACCCCACCAAAAAAATGCTGTTGTGTCATCTGCTATGTAGTGACGTCACAGGTGAGTGATAGAATTACATAAATGGATAATATTTAAAGTGTAAAAAAACTAACTCGATCTGGCCGGATCTCGGTCACGATCAGCCGATGGATTCGGTAAAAGGTCCGTTAAGGCTCGCGGCTACACCGGTTCCGACCATAAAAGCGAAATTTGTTGTATGTAGGTTATGAAATCACATTAGTTTAGTTAGTGCCGACCGTCGCAGCTAGTACCACCATACCCGTGCGAATTAAATGCAATATGCGTGCGTGCTTTAATTAGAATCATTGAATTAAATGAACGAAAAATTTAATATTTAAGTAAAATAATAAATATTTTAAATTAAGCTGTTGTGTAAGCCGTGCATCAGAAATTACTCACAGTTGTAGGACTGTAACCCGGAATACGACATTAGCCACGTGAAGAGAAAGTCCTGCAACTGTGTTGTCTGCTTTTTTTGCGTATAAAATAAAACAAATAAATCATCTTTTAACTGAATTTACATTGTCTTCTTACGTATGTTATTAATAGGCTACTTATGCAAAAATGGATTTAATTTGACCTGATAAAATATAAAATGTTTATTTTTTTTAATTCCTTGTACGAAGTAAAGGAAGTATTGTGATCGCAAAAAATTTCGATTTTCAGATTTCAACGGAAATATCCATTTTGATTATCCCTGAATCCATTTTTACTAGTTTCGGCGTGACATCTGTATGTACATATGTATATGTATGTCTGGTTGGTACAACATGAGCAGACATTGGTATCGCTGCCTGTAATTAGTATGTGTCGATTTTATTCAACGTGGATCTTCCAAATGTACCTGAGAGAGGTCTATTATAAGCATTATTGCTTCGAACACAAGACCACCGGATAAAACGCCGAGATACTACGAAAATATTTGTATTAGAATATCCTAGAACGACTAAAGTTATTTGTCTGATTTCTTTTATTCTAAAATTCGGCCTAGAAATACATTTTTTTTTTTGTTGAGTAAATTTTGTTTTGGAAACTATTTTTTGAGCGTATGTTGTTACTTCCTTGTACAAAGTAAAGAAAGTATTGTGATCGCGAAAAATTTTGGTTTTCAGATTTCAACGGAAATATACATTTTGACCTCCCCTAAATTCGTTTTGACTAGTTTCGGGGTGACGTCTATAAATACCCATGTATGCATATATGTACGTAGATATGTACCTCGCGTAACTCAAAAACGATTAGCCGTAGGATGTTGAAATTTAGGATTTAGGACTGTTGTAACATCTAGTTGTGCAGCTCCACTTTTGACTGCAATCGACTGAAACAAAAATGTCTAAAAAAGCTTAAAATCCAATTTTTTTTTTTTTTTTTTATTTTGGACTTTTTCTTAACTGCACTAATAAGCTCCCACTGAAAGAATTTCAACGATATATCATAAGTGGTACTTATTTTCACTGATTCCAGAGTTATAGCTAAATAAAAGTTTAATTAATGAATTATTTGGATCTTACAAGGGGAAGGCACATCGGTTCGAATCAGACTTCATCTTCTTTTTTTTTATTTAACACATTTTTTAACTTAAATGTATTG
The DNA here is from genome assembly GCF_047948215.1 of Lycorma delicatula. Classification (NCBI taxonomy): domain Eukaryota; kingdom Metazoa; phylum Arthropoda; class Insecta; order Hemiptera; family Fulgoridae; genus Lycorma; species Lycorma delicatula. The sequence continues at coordinate 82,279,467 of NC_134456.1, read as the reverse complement.
ATTTATTAATAATTGTTAACGTCCGATGGTAAAAAAGGTTTTACGATGAATAATAATTCAATAATAACATTAAAAAAAATATATATGAAAAAATATCAAAAGTTATTAATGAAATAAAATTTTCATTTTAAAAATATGCGTACGTATATGTAATTTAATAGGCGTACAAGGAAGTTATGTGGCATCCACATCAGATTTTTTCACCTGGCGATTAACATTTTTCAGCAGTAGATTGTTACATTAGTAGCTTCCTACAGATAGCGTTGCTAGGAATGAGATTTAAAAAAGTGAATTATACATTGAAAAAGAAAGAAAAACACTCCTCGTATAAACGTAATATTAATTAAGAATATTATATCCCTGACACGGTAATTTTTTTATAAATTAAGACTAATTTAATTAACTTTTTTCTGGAAGGAAATATATAAGCTTAGGATGAATAGCACCTTATGTAAAACAATAAGAAATATGGATGTTTACTTTCATAAATAAACAACGGATATATATATAAATCTCAGGGTGTGTATGTGTACGTAACTGAATTACGTAGATCTTTAAAATTTAAATAGACATGTTCATCAAAGAGATTACTTTAAAAACCATGAAGAGTAAATTCAATTTCGTACTGTTGAAATTGTGTTCTTATGTTCTCACGACTAGGTTATTTGTACTTATTACAGAAATAAATCTGAGTTATGGCGTTCCATATTGCCTAGTATATGTAATTTAAAACTTTATAATGAAGAGATACCGAGCTGTTACATCGATGACTACTTCTAACAAAAAGAAATTGTAGCTTGGGAATTCAGGCAATATGATAGAACTTTTTGTTATGAAATATTAAATTTATCTCCTTCATTTCCTCCTATCCTCTAATTTTTTATTAAAAAAAAAAAAAAACGAAAACAAAAAAACGAATCTCTTGTATCCACCTCAATTTTAGGTGGTTAAATTGCACTGTGAAAAATTATAAGAGAACATTGAAATAATACAAATATAAGGATGTACAGTCAACACCAAAATGTCATAATAATGATAATAAGTAAAATTATTTCAAAATGTTTTTTATATATGTATATGTAAGTATAAAGTAACTTGTCTGACTGACTGACTGACTCATCAACGTCCAGAAAAAACTACTGAAGATAAATTAATGAAAATTTGTGTAAACGTTCTTCTTACGGTGTAAGTGCACACTAAGCATGATTTTTTTTTTTAAATTCCGATTTTAAAGAGTTAAAATGAAGTAACAATGAAATTTAATATTTTTTCTAATTTTTCGGTTAAAAATGAAGATAGCAACTTGATTTTTTGTGAGTAATCTTCATGTAAATATCTAAAAAGTAATTTCTAATTTTTTTGAAATTCCGAGTTTAAAGGGTTAAAATGGATTTTGAACTTTTTTTTTTGAAACCCAGGCATTTTTTTTTTTTTTTTTTAATTTCTCGGTAATAAATTAAGATATACATTTGATTTTTATATGTAATTTTCATACAAATACCTAAAACTAATTTGTAGACTTTTCGAAATTCGATCTTAAAAGTGGTGAAGAACGTTGAAAAATATGAAAATGATTGCAAATTTTCCCATTTCTGACTATACTAAACGAGATATTTACTAGATTTGGACTTGCAATTACTCTTCAAATAAATAAATATTTAAAAACTATTTTCGAGGTTTTTTGAGAGGTTCTATGGTGTACGGCACGGCGGCTCAACCAACACTGCTACTGCCACTGTTACTGTATGTACGACCCAACCGTATAACACTGTAAGATGGTTAGCCGTATGACCTTCAAAAAAGTTAAAAGGTCATATGTAACCACATATTCCAATGTAAAATTTTCTGCTTTTTACATTGGTGGGGTCAAAAATAGGTCATTCCATTTGAAAAAAATCATGTTAACCTTGAAATAAGGTCAATTTCAAGGTCAAATCAAAAGTCACAATGAGGTATTTTTTCCCTCCAATCTGAGTAACGTTTGTTTAGATCATTTTTTTGTATTGTGCGTAGTTTACGAGAAAATTAAACAGTATATATATATATAAGCTAAGCTACAAAAAAAAATGTAAATTATAAAATTTTATACTTTTTTTACTTCCTTGTTTCTATTGCTTCTTCTTCTATCTTTTTTTACTATCTTTTTCTACTTTTACTTTGTCTTCTATTTATTATTCTTCTACTAGCAAACGCGCACATATAGAAAAAGAGAAATGGAACGAGGGAGAGTGAGAAAACACTTCTATACAACAGTTTTTTAGGGGGGAAATTACGGAAATAAAACTGCAGTAGGGATAATTTTACTATAAGGAAAAGAACATAAATAACCGATATAAAAAATATATTAATAACCAATAAAAAAGTAATAAAAGATAATTAAACAACCGATGTTCTCTACCATTGGCGAGAACCATAGATAAAAAAGAGATTAATCACTGGTAGAACACAATATTTCAATCGAATTCGTGTGATCGCAGCTCACGATCAATCTGAAAAAATATTTCAATTATGTCGTAAAAAGTTTTTAAATACCAGCCAACTTTTAAAATGTACGAATAAAGATACAACCTTCAACATTTACAGTAATGTACATACGAATCTATAAAAAGCAACAGAATCGATACTGTTTGCTTTTTATAGAGTAGAAAAAATCCATTCGCTCCGGTTCTAGATCTTTAAAACCAACATAAATGCGGGTGTTTTATTTTTTAGAGGAAGAAATACATCTTAAAAATAGATGTTTTTTATTTATTTATAGAATTCAATAGCTTGGATCATAACAATTCATCTTATCTCTTTTGATATAAAAATTATGACGTTCGATAACAATAAACCGATAACTGGAAATATAATTATTTATCTTAAAAAAAAAATATCGACTTCATATATATATATATATATATATATAAAATCTTTCTAAAAAATTGTTCATTAATCTATTAAGTAAGAATAAACGATAGATTTTTTTTTCTGTTTAGCCTCCGGAAATCGCCGTCAGAATTACTTCAGCGGATGAATGAGGATGATATGTATGAGTGCAAGTAAAGTGTAATCATATACACTTTACCATTAGATCGACCATTTCAGAGATGTGTGTAAATTTGAAACCCAACCACCAAAGAACACCGGTATCCACGATCTAGTATACAAATTCGTAAAAAAGTAACTTACTTTACTAGGATTTGAACCTTACAACTCTCGACTTCGAAATCAGCTAATTTGCGAAGACACGTTCACCAACCCGGTGAACCGATATTTAAGTCAAATTAACGATACTTCTGTTTAAGCCTGGCAGCTGATGAGCTGTGCGTCTGCGGGGAGGTCCAGTCAAATGAATACCTAATGTTTGACTACCTTGCTCTTGGGGGGGGGGGGACCGGGCCAGAGACCGGGCCACCCTTGAACTTAGAGGTCAAGGGGAAAATTGGCCACTCACAAGCAGCGAGTCAATGTGGCGAGAGCCGCATTGTCGGACCGTGTGGTAGTTCCTTGATACGTTCGCTTTATTCATCCGACATCAATAGTCTTAAGGGAAAGACTCCTACTACACTGCTGTGGGAAGCTAACCCAGAGATATATGGCTGACCACCAGTCAATTAAGGCTACAAGCGCTTTAAGATGGTGGACAGATACTTGCTGGCATTCAGCGACCTAGGCGAACCTAGGTCGCTGAATGCCAGCAAGTATCTGTCTAGACGATCTGTTGCTTATCGATCTGTTGCTTAGACGAAATAAATTTTAATTTATGGATGTAATATAAATTTTTAGTATTTGACGAGGTGCGCCTACACATTTTTCTAAATATACGGCAAGTGAGCGGCTGGGACACGTAAGCCGGTGGTGTATGGCACCGCGCTTAGTTCGCTCTCGCTGTTAGGTAAACTCTAAGAACTATTTAGAACTATTTGGTCGCTAAACTGTTTCGAGGCTCAGTAGCCGTTTGTGGCACAGACATTCGCTCTTATGCTTTAGGGCGACCGAATGGGGTGGTGGCGGGAGAAATGCCAAGCAAACCAATAACACGCAATAAAAATGAAAAATAGACTAATGTTTTGTAACGCAAAAGGATCAATTGCTGGTCCTCCTTAGTAACAATTTAATGTCCTTTTAATTTTTTAAAGATAAATTCTAAAAATGAAATTAAACTGCGTACATAAACAGAAAAGTTAGAGGGAAATGAAATAGCATCTTTAATAATTCTTCGCGGATGTTATGCAGTGATATAATTAAATGTTCAATTAATTGGTAATGATACAAAACAACAGATAATGGATATGCGTGTGTTAAATGATTATGCGTGCTTGTTGGCATGGTAACAAGAAGAAGATTAGGTTAATACTTCCGTAAAGAAAATATACGATAATTAAGAATACATAAACCTACAGGTTTCTTCTTTACACAAAGCAGCTAAAAAGATATTCCTATTATTTACGCTATTTTAATCATTATTTGTATACTCCTAATTAAACTGATTTTAAAATAAAACTTTTCATTATATTTAGGAAATGTTGCAAACAGCTAACACATACGTATTAAAATATGAGTGGTATAACAAGGTTACATTGAATTACATATACATGCATATCTACCTGAACACACGTTTTCTGTTCTTTCACGAGCATTCGTGTATGAAGGTACATACGTACATACAAACAGTATATTTACTGAAATATGTATATAATAATAGTTGTTTAGCTGTAGTGTAGATGGAAATACCTGATAGTTAAGAAGAAATACTCGAATTCTTTCATTAGCAATGAATTAGGTCTAGTCACTCTGTAATAAGAAATGATAAAGTATGCATTTTAAAATAATAATTGTTCAGGAAAACCCTGTATAACCCTGTTTTGAATAGTTTATCGTATTTTATTCAAAAAAAATAAATAAATAATAATAAGTAATTAGTGTTAAACATAATAATTGTCAAGGCAATAGTAATGAAATATGTTTTTTTTTTCCATTTAATTAGATAATATTTGAAAAATTAAAATATTAAAAAAATTTTCAATATTAGTATTTACAAAAACTATTTTTAAGTAAGAATATTAGTTACTTTGTGAATATTTCACTCGTTTTTTACTAAATGTAACAAATTGTGTTGCGCAAAGAAATCGAATTAATGAAAAAGAAATCAAATAATACTATTAGAAGCACAGGCAGAATTTCAATAGCGATAAACTAGAAAAACCTACGTGAAAGCAACGGTTCTGAAGCTAGAAGCAAGCAATACGTAGACATTTGCTGGTCGAGCAATGGGCAGTGCCCAGAATGTCCAATAAACGATCCGTAGCAGCCAAAGTCGCGTCTGAATTGGAGGGAAGACCACATGTTAAGTTTGTCAAAAACGGTGATTTGGTGACGGTCTAGTGGTGAACACGTCTAAACAAATCAGCTGATTTCAAAGTCGAGAGTTCCAACGTTCAAATCCTAGTAAACGTAATTACTTTTATACGAATTTGAATACTAGATTATGGATACCGGTGTTCTTTGGTGGTCGGGTTTCAATTAATTACACATCTCAGAAATGGTCACCTGAGTCTGTACAAGACTACACTTCACTTACACTCATACATATCATCCTCTGAAGTAATACCTGACAGTGATTCCCGGAAGCTAAACAGGAAAAAAAAGGAAGGTGATTGAAACTTCCTCTCCACTCCCTTCTGTCTAAGAATTATAGTAGTCAAAGGAATGGTTCAAAAAGTCTTTGATCTCATACTCAATCTTTTGAATTTAATTTATTAAAAAATGAGATATATGTGAATCTTTTCTAATTTCACTGATTATACATCGTTTTCAAAAATAGAAAAATAGCAATCAGAAATATAGAATTAACACTTAAGAAAATGTATAAAAATTTAATTCTCTAGACTGATCAGAAAAAAATTTGATCAGATGTCATTTTCTTTGAAATAAGAAAAGAAAATTACACCAGTCACAGTATGGAAATGGATTTTTACACGGATTTGAATACTAGATCGTCGATACCGGTGTTCTTTGGTGGTTGGGTTTCAATTAACCACACATCTCAGGAATGGTAGACCTGAGACTGTACAAGAATACAATTCATTTACACTCATTTACATCATCCTCAGTCATCCTCTGAAGTATTATCTGAACGGTAATTACTGGAGGTTAAAGAGGAAAAAGAAAGAAAGTTTGGAAATGGAACATTTTTACAAAAATCATTACTCGATTGTGTTCCACCTATCGTTTGCAAAAATTCATAAAAATGAAAAAATGCATTAGCTGTAACTACATCACAAACTTCTCACTTCGCTCAATCAGTTATTTTAACCATCAAAAACTATACTAATATTAACAATTTTTTAACTTGTACACATGTACAATGTGTAAAATAATGATATCTGTCAAATGGGAGTGAAACCCAGTATTGGTATCTGCCAAACTCATTAAAAACGAAGAATATTTTGAATTCAAAACGGTTCAAATATTAAAAGTGCATGTATATTATTTACTTCTTACTTTCGAGAAACAATTTTGGATCGGAGTTTTTTCAATACAAAAAACAAAAAAAATAGTTATAAAAATTTCTGAAATCTGTATGTACTGTATGTACGCATGTAGCTTGAATTTCGATTGACATCTTTGAAATAGCTCAACATAGAGTTTTCAAACGGCTCAAAAGATTTCACATAAGGGGTATTGATGGAATTATTTTGGAAAAAATTAAGAAAGGAAAAATGATAGTTTTTGGCATTTTTAATCTTTTTTTTTTTTGTAGTGGTCTTATAAAATTGAGCTTTTTGATGAAAGTACTTATTAAGTTATTTAAAACTCCAAAGATTTCAGTTAATCGGAAATAGGAGGAGAAGGATATTCAACATTACTTCTAAACAGTTTTGTCTCCTATTTAGAAAACTTGTGACAATTTTTTTTATTTTCATTTGCTTGCTTTGTTTTGTTAACTATTTTATTTTACTGTTTTCTACTTCAATGACGGCTCGCGTAAAGGCACTCCCTATTTTTACTTGATATTGTCGAAAACATTTAATACAATGAGTCATTTTTTTTTTCAATTCTTTCTTTGTACCTGTACAGTATTATAATCCTTAAACTTAATGTCAGAAGCAATCTCTCAGTTTATGAAAAAGATACAAAATCTTTGTATGGAACTATGCGCTTCATAGTTCCAGCGGCGTGGTGTTTGGCTGTTGTACTTGTTGCGCACATAGAAGGCTATACGCGAGGCTGCAAGGGAGAGAGAGAGAGAGCAGTATCGCTCCCGCAATGCCGACACTGGCGTGTTGATGGAAGGTATTTTTTTTTTTTACTGCGCGTGCGTATGGAACTTGGAAAACCCAGTATGATGGTTTTTTCCCCTGCCTCCCGGAACCAGAGCCCCCAATTAAGCATGAACACGGTTCCGAGAGGTGCCTTTGCCTCTAGTCGCCAGACGAGGAAAATTCCAGCCCCGGCTATGCCGGGTCTGGAATTTTGATGGAGTCCCGGTCTCCATCACCCAGCAACCGGGACTCGGTCCTTTGTGCTTCACCTCTAACGGGAACACCCCGGAGGAACGCCCCGGTGGGACTCAGTCTTTTAACTCAGGGGGTCGAGAGTCCCCGCACTTCATCGCCACCGTCCACCCGTGCAAGCACGGGCGTACGGCAGCTCCGCACGGAGCTGTACCTCACCCCCTCGTTTCACGATATTTCAATTGCAGTATTCCCGACACAAACACCGCCACAGTGTCGAAATCCACCGAACTGCGTAACATCGTTTCAACAATGGTCCCCACTTCGAGATGCCCAGTTACGGTAGTACAGTCGCCGCGGAGTTCCTCGTCCACCGCGGGCACTGGACTATCACGTGTTCCGCCGTGTCTTACTCCCGGCAGTAAAGGCAGAAGGGGTCTTCAGCTCTTCTTCGTCCAGTTAGGCCGTATGTAAGTGTGATGGTTTAAGATGATACATGCGAACACACAAAATCTGTAGCAGTTTGCTCTTACGGTGATCAGATATCAACAAATTAATAGAATACTTTATTAAATTCATTTAATCTTAAATTTTAAGATTTAATGCATATTTTTTTTAGTTTAGGGTTTATGTAACAATTCTTTAATAAAATAATAATATATCAAATTTTTATTTTTATATTGTTATAAATAAAATATTTATAATAATCAAATAATACGTTCGTCATTTTTTGTTAAGTTCATTGTAAAATTCAAAACTTGTTTTAAATTTATTCATTTCTTTATTTATTTCTTGATTAATCTGAAAAACAGTGAAGGAGACGCTAATACCTGATGAATACTCAAGTGAACAAAATTATAAATAAATAATATTGAAACTAACAATAATTAAATAAATTTAAGAGTAGCAAACAAGACTTTCAAAAATTCTCGATAGAATACTTTTACTTGTGCAAACATTAAAATAGAAGTAAAACAATTGCATTTTTAATATAAACCAAATAAAATCAATAACATGTAACAATCTGCTGCACAGAAAACCTAAAATGAAGAGTAAAGCAAATATGCAATTACATTTATTTTATTTTAATTGTTTTTTCCCTTCCCAATATTTTCTTCTTCCTTCTTCATTCTTTATCTCGCAGCTATAGTCTTTTAACTACTCAGAAATAAAATAAAATACTTTATTAACTATGTAATCGTGAAATTAATTTTTATGTTTATTAAATAAAGAATTCACTTTTAATCGATTATATAATTTATTAAAACTCTATTTCCCCATTTATTAACATATAAAAAAAAAAATCATTACGTTTGATAATCTTCAGTTTTTACTGGATAAAATTCTGTTGACATAAGTTGAATAGTGCCCGAATCTAACCCACCGAGTTGGTCTAGTGGTGAACGCGTCTTCCCAAATCAGCTAATTTAGAAGTCGAGAGTTCCAGCGTTCAAGCTCTAGTAAAGTTATTTTTACACGGATTTGAACACTAGATCGTGTATACCGGTGTTCTTTGGTGGTTGGGTTTCAATTAACCATACATCTCAGGAATGGGTCGAACTGAGACTGTACAAGACTACACTTCATTTACATTCATACAGATTATCCTCATTCATCCTCTGAAGTATTATCTGAACGGTAATTACTGGAGGCTAAACAGGAAAAAGAAAGAAAACAGTACCCGAATCCAAAGATGGGTCAGAAAAAGGGTAAAATGCTTTTTAAATAACAACAGTCTATAAAAAACCAAACGATTTTATTACAATAGTTGTATTTTTCCATAGCAAAAGCTATATCCTACAGAGTTATAGGACTTTACCGGAACGCGGCTTTAGCCGCGTGAGGGGAAAATGAGTTTAGTGTCTGAGTTTAAGCTCAGACAGTAAATTAATCTCTACACTTCATTCAATTATGTATTTGAACTAGTGTTGATATATTACCTTCTTTTCGTCAAGTGAAATATAGTGTATCTCCTCGTGACTGATATTTTATTTACACATGACTTTTCAAGTGAATGTTGTTCATAAATTTCGATTTTTGAAACAGAAGTATACCGTTTAAACAATTTAATACAGTGCGTTCAGAAAGTTGCTGTACATTAGAATTATGAAAGTGTAATGATGAAACTATCTTACTTTGTATTTTTATTTCATTATTTTATAGGAACGGATTTTACAATAACTGGAATAGTTAATAAAAACTGCCGAAAATGACCTCCAGCATCAATGCACACGTTTCTTTTCAAAAACATTTCGACCAGATGATTTACTGAAATGTCTCATTTGCCGTTATTGAGGATTTTAGTTAGTCAATCTTGGATTATCTGTTGCGATACATAATAGTTCGCTGTCCTCCATAGAAAGTAACCTGGGGGTGTCAGACCTGGTGATCGTGTATGCTATATACCGCTGGAAAGATAAGTTTACCAAAGACTTTTCGTAAACACGTCATTGACATGTAACTATGTACGCTTTGGCGCCATCTTGTTCGAAACAACCGTGATGTATTTCCACTTCTGTTAACTGACTAATGAAGTTTATTAAAAGAGTACAATAACGATCATATTAACTGTATTTTCAAAAAATATTGGACCCACAATGCGCGTTCTACTTGCACCGACCGAAACTCCAATTTTCGCTTCATGTAAAGATTGTTCATATAATTCATGGGAATTAATTGTCGACTACTATTCTGTATTTTGTGAATTAATATAGTCTTCCAATGAAACAACGCTTCATCTATATAAAAAAAAACTTAATGTTCAGGATGACTACAGAAGTTTGGCCAATAAAATAATTAAAACATTGACATAATAATCTAGTGTTTTGGAATGATCTGTAGGTTTCAGTTCTTGAACACACATTACTTTGTTGGGGAAAAGTCTTAATTTTTTCTTAGAATCGTAGCAAGTCCGATATCTTCCTTTTATAACGAATCCACAAGGTAACACACCTAACGCCAAAACAACAGAATGCACTACATAATTCTAAAGCATATTGCACATCGAATTCCTGAACACACTGTATAATAAAACTAGCCGGTCTGTCAAGCCAGAACCTGGACCCTCGGGGCTCAGGTCAGCCCAGGTAAATCCTGAAGCCAACTCACGAGCTCCTCGGGGCCTTCTGGAGCCAAGGGGCCTACTCTATAGCCGCAGAGCTTGCTTCGATCGCCATTCCCAATTTTCCGGGGAACTGGCGTTCTGGATACCCGCAGAGCTTGGTTCGGTCGCCATTCCCGTTTACCCTGAGGGCTTACACCCCCTGGACCCGCACTGTACGTTATTCTCATGGTTGTGAAAATAATACTGAAAAATAATCGTAGTATTCAGGCTTTATAGAAACCTGAAAAAGAAACTAAATTACAAGATAGAATAATAATAGCTATGGTTACTAAAATACATACAACTTTGACGACGAAAAGTTCGTAACTCTTTTCTTTGCTATGATGGAAGAAATATAATAATGAAGTAAAAGGATTAATCTATTTTTACCTTAATGAATATCTTTAATTCACAGTTTCACCCTCCTTGAGGGCGAAAAAATAATGAATATTTCGCATATCTTAATCTTCAAGGGTGCTAGAGCCTCGGTTGAGGGCTTAAAATCTTCTCTGGGATAACATGAATGTGTCCCGAAAATTTGAAAGAAATTGGTTGGTCGGTTCTCACGTGATGCGATAACAAACAAACAGACAAACCTTACACACTAGTATAAATTCCCGAATAACTGTGATCTGTTAGATCGGGAGTGTATCTATGCATCCAAAAGTTAGCCTTCAACCTACTAACAAATACTCCATTTAAACTTTGAAAATTGGACGATTGTTTGCATAAGAGCACCCCTTTAACCCTCCCAAAACAGCGCCCCAGGGGCACCCCGTTTTTAACCAGTTTGATGGTGACCATCAGTCTGGCCTGCCACTAAGTGCTCGCATACCTCAATACTATAGCCTCACACCTAGTCCCCACAGGAAGCCCATTATAGTTTTGGAAGCCCAGAAAATTTTTAAATTTATTAAATATTATTTTATTTAACGTAAATTTAATTCTATTATTTTTGTAATGTTATAAATTATCGATTCGTATCATTAAGTTCAAACCCAGCTCACACAGTGATAGAAATTCACAGTTCCAGTTCATTAATTCAGTTCATTAAAGCTTGAGTTAGAAACCGGTAAATCTCCACTACTACATTTAATTTTTTTTCGAGTTAAATTATATCTAAAAACTTTCTTATGTCAAGAAACATGGGTAAAAATTTGATTGCGATTGAACGAGTAGTTTTTTTGTTTAGCCCGAACAAACAAGACCCTTTTCCACTTTATATATTAGTATAGATAAGAATATCGTACCACAAAAACAAGACTAAATAATTGTTAAAACCACTCACGCCGCCCTCCGTGGCGCACCCACCGAGTTGGTCTAATGGGGAACGCGTCTTCTCAAATCAGCTGATTTCGAAGTCGAAAGCTCCAACGTTCAAATCCTAGTAAATTCACTTATTTTTACGTGGATTTGAATATCAGATCGTAGATACCGGTGTTCTTTGGTGGTTGGGTCTCAATGAACCACACATCTCAGAAATGGTCGAACTGAGACTATACAAGACTTCATTTACAGTTATACATATCATCCTCATTCATCCTCTGAAGTATTATCTGAACGGTAATTACCGGAGGCTAAACAGGAAAAAGAAAAAGACCTTTGTTACGCGAGTGATAGCGTCTCGGCCTTTCATCCGGAGGTCCCAGGTTCGAATCCCGGCCAGGCATGGAATTTTCACACGCTACAAAAATTGTCATTCATCTTATCCTCTGAAGTAATATCTAGCGGTGGTCCCGGAGGTTAAAAAGAAGAAAAAAATTGTTAAGAGGTTTTAAAACTAATAGAATAATAGTTTAAAAAATACTATTTTATTCCAAAGATAAAAAAATACATTTTTTATTATTTTTATTACTGTGAGTTTATTTTATTAGCATAATATTATATCAATAGTTGGTATAACAGTGAAACAAGAATAAAGTTAAGATTAGCAAGTTGTGAATTATATATTAGAAAGGCCCCTGTATCGTATAGACAATATTCGTAAATACAACTCAGACAAGCCTGACTTGGCAACCGAACCGGTATAATATTTCACAACAGCCGCAACCGAGTAGTGAACTGCAAAATACAAGGTAACTCTAGTTATTAAAAGTAGTGAATGATGTCAACATGTGACTCTTAAAACAATACAGAATATAATATATTTTTTAATAATACGCAAAAAAGGGTCAAAACGGTGAGAGTGTTCGCTTATTAAAAAAATATTTCTGAATTACATGATTCGGTGTGGTTTATGTACACTGTATAGTATTTATCAAGACATGTTTTCCTTCTAGTATTTTAATTGTTTAATGCTGGAACTTTTACTTACCTATTTATAAGGAACAGTTAGTTTATTTACATTTTAATTTCAGTTGTTTTTTATTTACTAAAGTTTTAAAATTGTGTCGGTCAGTGACGAGTTACTGCTGTTTCTATTTTTAATATTATTACTAAGATATCCATATCGTGAAATCATAAATAATTCTATTTAAAAATGCATATATATCAAAATCTTTTCTCTTTTAAGTAGCGAGGTGGGTTACATCATTCTTTGTCTAAATTAAAATAAGGTTCGTGAAAAAATATACATCTTGAACTGATTCACACGAAAGAGCCCCCCCCCCCCCCAGTTAAATCTAATAATTTTTTTTTTTAATTTAAATGATCTTTAATGTTACGTGATTTTTAATTAAGTAGGAGTTTCTTAATAGTAAGGCATATTTTATCCTAGACATTCCTTAAATCTACCTTTCAATATTTTCTGCTTATTGGAGCATAAAGTTCTGGTCTGGCAAAGTTAAAATTCTGTTTGTTTTAAATTCTTGTGAATGCACCAACTGGGCGAAGCACATAAAACTGTACTCATTTTTTAATGAAATTCAATAAGCAGTTTTTTTTTTTTTTATCATTAATTCTAAAGATGATTACTCCAATTGTCTTTCTACTTTACGGATATGTAAGTTATGTAAAGATGAGATTGTATTGTTATGAGAAGTATTAATAAATATCAGTTTTAAAATTAATAATTCTCTAGAATGTGTTTGATTTATTATATTAACATTTGCAGTACTTCTTTTTTTCTTCAGTCTGGTTTGATGCAGCCCTCCAAGATTCTGTAATCTGTAAACCGAAATTTTTGGTGATGAGAATACTTCCTTTATTGGGTACAAGAAAGTAAAAATAAAAAAAATTGCGTACTGTAAAGCAAGCTGACAATTTTTGCCTGTTTTTCTATTTCCTCCACTAAATGTAATCAAAATTATTAATAATAAATAATAATAGTAAATTAATAAAAATGATTAATTATCAAAATAAACTGGCGATGCACAACCGTTCTGCTGGGTTAATTGTCTGCAATAACTCGATTTGTATCAAATGATTTTTACAAGTGAGGTATCATTTTGTTCAAAATAAAATTTTTAATAAATTTTGATATTTACAAAGATATTAAAGAATAAAATATGAAGATGGCCGCCATTTTGAAATTTTTGTAGGTGACGTTTTCAATTTTTTTTTATTCTGTAGAACAAATCGTCTTAGATTTGTCAAATTTAATTAAATTAGGTTTACCCGTTCCTGACAAATAATTTTTTTGTTGAAAATCACAAAATGATGTCCAGAAGGAAAACAAAGCTGAATAGGACTTATGTTGATTTTAACTTTTTTGCTCATTTTGGTGATCTGAATAAGTTCTTGAAGTTCGGATAATACGTCCCGGAACACTCCGTATAATTTTTTCTTTTCCCCTGCCACCCGCAACCAGACCCCCAATTAAGCATGAACACGGTTACGGGAGGTGCCTTTGCCTCTAGTCGCCAGACGAGGGAAATACCAGGCCCAGCTATCGTTCCCGGCCTCAATAACCCAGCAACCGGGACTCGGCCCTTTGTGCTTCGCCTCTAACGGGGACACCCCCGGAGGGACGGCCCCGCCGGGATTCAGTCTTTTAGCTCAGGGGTTCGAGAGCTATTCCAGTCTGACGATACCAAATAAAGCAATAATTGAGAAAAATGGAAATTAAAGAATTAGGTTTATTATCCCACTACTGAACATATACATAACCAGATCAAAACGATATGCTGACGTAATAGAATCATTTAATTAATACAGTAAAGTGACTAAATCCAGGAATTACAACAAAAGAAAAACGTTTTTAAACCCTACTGCTTTAAGGGAGGTTTGAATAAGACCGAACATCATTAGAAGGTATGTTAGTTACCAATGGGTATTAAGTTGTGGCGGAGTGCGAAGGAGGGTCACTGGACCTACACCTTGATCCAGGAGGTGGCTTCCTGGGTCAATGGACTGCATGGAGAGATGGACTTCTGGACGGCTCAGTGGTTGTCGGGTCATGGGTCGTTCGAGGTCTACCTCTGTAGGATCAGAAAGAGGCTCACAGAACTGTGCCAGTATTGTGATGACGTGGATACGGTGGAGCAGCACACCTTCTTTGTGTGTCCCAGATGGAGGCAGGAGATACCACGTGACGATTTGAACTCGCCGTGGGAAGTCATGCGGTTGATGCTCTCTTTCAGTGAGGGGTGGACTGCGTGTGCCCGATGGTTTAAAAGGATGCTACAGCAGAAACTAACAGAGGAGGACCGCGAGGCGGACAACACTATGTCGATTGAGGACAGCAATGGGCGCCAGCCTTCGGGGGGTGGGTGGCGGGTATGCATCGACATTGTCGTCACCAATGGCTCCCGCGGGATGCCTTCCTGTTGTGTGAGGCCGGCATAGCTATAGTGTATGGGCACCTAGTGGGTCCAAACTAATTCAGAAACCTTCGCGGGCGTGCGCACAACAACTTACCAAAGTTTCATCGCAATCGGATGAAAGGTTTAGGAAGTCATAAGAGACATACAGACAGAGATCATTCATTTTTATATATGTAGAAAATGAATGTTTGTTTCTTTGTCTCGTATGCGTTCCTATACCATTCATCCGATTGCGATAAAACTTCAGTGAGTTGTTGTGCACTCGCCCGCGAAGGTTTCTAAATTAATTTGGACCGCTAGGTGTCGCTGGAGTCGAAATATTTTGAAAAATTGTATTTATGACCCGATTTGGCTCATATTCAGAATATATATTAGTTACGTAAAAAAAAATATTTTTTGGAAAAACTATACCTGGTTTGGAAAAACTACACCTGGTAGGTGGCGCCGGTGTCGAGATATTTACGAAACAAAGAAATATAGAAACAGACTTTCTTATTGTATATATACAAAAGGCAATGTTCGTAATTGTGTCCGCTATAGAATAAAAAACTACTGGACTGATTTACGCGCAGGTTTTTGGAAAATTGTCTGCGTTGTCCGGAGAAGGTTTAAAGTTATTGAAATCCTCGATCGGATCAAAAGAAAGAAAGTTAGGGATATTTTGATCCGACTACTTTGTTTAGAGAGTACTTTGAATTAAATTCGATAGGTAGTGCTGTTTTGACAATTGGATTTATTTACATTCTAACTTTTATAAGGTGAAAGGTTAAATTTTGTGAGTTCTGTAATGTTCAGTTTTTGTAATGTTTTATCAAACTTTCAATTGTGTTCATTTAATCTATATATATACTAAAATCTAGCAACAGCGAAGCATTGCCGGGTCTGCTAATATATATATTTATATATATATATATGACTGTGTGTGTGTATGTATTATGTATGTATGTCTGTATGTGTGTGTGTGTGTGTGTGTGTGTGTGTGTGTGTGTTTGTGTGTGTTGCATGGGAGTGTGCGTGCGCGCGTGTGTAAGTATTATATCATTTCTATTATAAAATAAATATTTTGCTAAAAATTATTATGAAATAAGTAATAATTATTTTTATAAATGTATACAGATATAAAAATAAAAGATAACTTACATAACAACACAGTAATGACTAAGTTAACCGCACACTCTTTGAAAGCCGGCATCAATAAAAAGTACTGTTGAAAATAAGAAAACACAATAGATAGAAGAGTAAAAACTAACAACACGAATTTACCACTCACAATAGAGCCTCACTGAGTTAATTGCGACTATTAGAGCACCCAGTGATGTTGAAAATGTCTTTTGTCATGACCTTACCAACTCAAACAAAATATCTAACTATTTTTCTATTTATAGTAATTTACTATAATTTTCACCTTTGTTAAACAAAGTCGGATTCAAATTGTTACAAGGAAATAAATACTCGATATCGTTATAAAAAATGTAAAAGGAACATAAAACAGATAATAAAGATTTTTATCAGAATAAAAATTAAAAAATTAATAGTTTACATTATTAAGAATGAACGGGACTCAGATACGTAGAAAAATATGGGAATATTATTCATCGTAAGTGGTCATAAATTTATTCCTCATTTACTACTTTATCTTAGAATAGGTCCTTTTGAGTTATTAAGTTACAAAAACGATAAAAAACACTATTTTCTGAATTCCACAGGTCATAACTGCAAATACACCATTGAGTATTCTGTATTCAGTATAAACCGATTCCTCAGTTTTACATTCCCATCTAATTAGCGCGCGCTATAACAGAGCTATAACTCTAGAAGGGAAAGTATTGTAATCGGTTCAGATTGAGCATATGTGGCTTTCACCGGATATTGATGATTTAATACCTTAGGAATCCAAAAAACCGGCTGTAAATTTTCCGGATATTAACGTTCGTTTGTACGCGCGCACGCGCGCGCGTTGTGTTCGGTGTTGGCCTGTAAATCACCTTATATCTCCAGAACTACTGGACCGATTTTGACCAAACTTAGATTACTACTATATATGGGGCATTGAGCTATTAAATTTTCAACTTAAAACGTCAAGGAGGTGTGGCTGTAGAGCAAGATCACCCTCACTATCTCAAGATTTCGCCTAATTAAAGTCATATTTTTCTTAAAAACATTTGTTAACGATTAAAAATTAACAAAATTTACAAAAATTTGCAAAATCGCACCCCATCAAAAAAAAATTATTGTAGTCGTCCCCTATGTTCTGACGTCACAGGTGAGTAGTGGAATTAAATAAATGAATAATATTTAAAATGTAAAAAATTAACTCGGTGTGGCCGGGTCTCGAACACGATCGCCTGGTTGGCTCGATATCTAGTGCATTAAGCCTCGCGGCTACATCAGTCTACCGACCGTACAAGCGAAATTTGTTCTATGTAAGTTGTGAAATTACATTAGTTTAGTTAGTGCCTATCGTCGCCACGAATTAAATACGGTATGCGCACGCGTTTTAGTTAGAATAACTGAATTATACAAACGAAAAAATATTATTCTACCCTACTAAAGGGCACTTGTACGTGTGTCGGTCTGTCTGTGCGTCCCCCTTAGGTTAGCACCGGAATGTGCCGATCACTAGCGGAAAATCCCGATTCTTTAGTACATGTCTCGTGGTGGTCAGCTGTAAACTTGTTATATTATTTTATATCGATATATATGCGAAATATATGTTAATAAATATTTTTTTTATTTATGTGATTGTTTTTCTTCATAAAATCGATTATTTATGTTAAGATTCATGTTTCATTTCCTTCTTTTTTATTCTAAAAAATTAAAATTTTTTCACTTATTTTCTTACTCTTTATAAATTTTCACTCAAAATTATTTTCGACTGTTTATTAGCGATTGGTGCTGCTATTCTCACCCTGATGTCAATTAACATTACTTCTAGAATAGCTTTTTGTTTTTTTGTTTTTTTGACAAGAAACGTCTTTAAAATCACACCGAAACATACGGGTACCAGAACAGAAATTTTTAGCATAACGAAAAAGTCTATATCGTCCTGCCTTAATAACTTTCTAACTATTAGTTTCAGAGACGTAAATGCGGTGTCATCTTATACCTTACATGATCAACTCGCCAATACGCCGTTGAGTTTGGGTCACTTGTGAGGGGGTTGGCGGGTAGGGAGCACAACGCAGATCGGCCAAAATTGTCGCTTTCGCTCATTTCCATTCAGTGTAGCTCACGACTTAGACGTGATAACGCGGTGATTCGTGTGTTTGTATTTAGTTTGTCGAGATAGATCGAATTAAGTATTAATAAATGTATTTTGGACAATATTTACTTGTAAAAAATTAAAGTAAACGTGTAAAAATGTATAAAAATTCAATACGTCTGCCTAAGCCCGCGCAAAAGACAGCCGGAAATATAAATTACGCATATCGTTCGAAAGGGGAGGAATCACTGAATTAAATACACGATAAAATATTATCCTTCCCTACTAAAGGGCATTAGGATGTGTGTGCGTACCCCTTAGCTTAGCACCGGAATGTAACGTTTACTAACGGAAAATTCCGATTCGTGAGTACATGTCTCGTGGTGGTCATCTGTATACTTGTTATATTAATATATATCGATATATATCAGAAATATATATTAATAAATTTTTTTTTTTTATTTACGTAATTGTTTTTCTTCATAAAATCGATTATTTATATTAACATTCAAGTTTCATTTCCTCCTTTTTTTACTTATAAAAATAAACGTTTTTTCACTTTTTTTTACTCTTTATAAATGTTCAAACTTTTTTTTACTCTTTACAAATTCTCATTTTCCTTATTACTCTTATTAAATGAATTTATCTAATGCTCTATTGTTAGCCAATCTTGTTCCATCTTTCAAAGATTCACCACGTGTTTATTACGAATGTATAATTAATTAACACATTAATGTTACGTATGTGAGTTACAAGTTCAAAGATCATAATAAAAATAATTTATATTATAAACGAAATAAAGACTTTTATTTATTTTAATGAACCAGCGAATAATAAAATATTTAAAATAATTAAACCAAAACGAGATATTGTACCAAGGGGCATATTATTCGACATTTTTGGTAATCAGAATCCATTGGTATTTTGTCAAAAGGTCAGTTTCATTTTACGATAATTTGTTTCGTAAATTGAATATAACAAATAAATAATAAATTTAATCTTTCAGCTCTCGTAGTAAGTGAACTTGCATATGGATATTATGGAACTTGATGAAAATGTTGAGTGTGCAATCTTTAAAAGATGCCTAAACCGATCTAAACCACATCTATTTGAGAAGATTTGCTTATTTTTTTTTGCTTTCTCTTGATTAATTTTCATCATTCAATTACACAAGAACTAATGAATTTTGGACACCTAGTAATCCCATTCCGAGACACCGCCCACCAGTCCTAGCTGCGGAGGCTTCAGCTAGTATTTAAATAAAATAATAAATATTTTTAATTAAGTTCTGTGTGTAAGCCGTGCATCAGAAACAACCCACAGTTACAGTTGGTACAACTGTATTGTCAGCTTTTTTAATAAAATACGAGGCGTGTTTTTAAAGTAAGATCCGTTTTGAAATAAAAACAAAACTAAAAATATGAACGTAGAAATTATATTTATTTAATACTTTTCTACGTAGCTGTTCAACACATAGTATTTTAGTAGCTTCTTCATTTCCGGTTCAAGAAATTCCGTCGCTAGTGACGTAAACCACGCCATAATGCCATTTTTCAATTCATCATACCTTTGTGATGAATCGCTGGGAGCTGTCAGGGCTGTAAGATAGATCACTGAAGATTTTTCAACAAAATTTTCCCATTTCCTCGCTGTCTGATTTCCTGTATATGATCGGGCATTATCATACAAAAAAAAATCCCGCGGGACAGCATCCCACGACGTCTGTTTTTTTATAGTTTTCCAATATTCTTTGACGTCATCAAAGACAACTGTGTCACGGCGAAACGCCGGTTCTCTCGAATTCATTCGTCAACTTTTACAGTCAAATCATCCGTTATCATCAACGCCCAGCAGCTATGTGCTTCATCATGAATGTTCAATTAAACTTATCAAAATGAACGCACCAGAGTCTTATTTTATAATATTCGGCCCGTAAACGTAACAAATTTGTCAGCGAATTTCACCCACAAAATTGTTTTTTGCCATTAAAAATCGGATTATCTCAAGTACTTCATAACAGACGAGATCACGAATCTCTCCAACTCATTAGAAATGGATGAATATATTAAATGAGTAAACTATTGTTGATAACAGCTGATTACTGATTGATATAACTAAGGTATGCAAACGTCATCTGTTTATATCACGTATATAGGCGGCAAATTCAAAACGGGACCTTACTTTAAAAATACACTTTGTAGTTCCGATTAAATATTTAAGCAAACGGTTTTTGTAAAATTAGATAAATAATAGAAAATCTTTAACGAAATAGCATCTTCCTTCCTTTTTCTTGTTTAGCCTCCGGGAATCACCGTCAGGTGTTACTTCAGAGGATGAATGAGGATGTATGAATGTACGTGAAGTGTAGTCTTGTACAGTCTCAGGTCGACTATTTCTGAGATGTGTAGTTAATTGAAACCCAACCATCAAAGAACACCGGTATCCACGATCTAGTATTCAAGACCGTATAAAAGTTACAGCCTTTACTAGGACTTGAATGCTGGAATTCTCGACTTCGAAATCAGCTGATTTGCAAAGATGCGTTCACCACTAGACCAACCTAACCGTGGGATAGCGAAGTAGCACCTAAATCGCACTGCCGTTACTTTATTTTCGTTAAGATTTTTATTGGTAAAATTAAAATCATGGTGTATTCATGTTGATATATTTCTTTAAGTTTTTTCTAGGTGGTTAAACCGAATGATTCATAAAGGATTCCACATTCTTAAAAAAAAAAAAAAATATTGAGATAACTTACAGATTCGGTTGAAGTCTCATTTCATAAAAAAAATACATGAAGTTTGTCACTCGACATTCAATTTAATTCGAGATGTTTTCTATTTGTAATGCTGCATACATACCTGAACTAGATTTCATTCCAGACTATAACCAGGAATTCAGGCGTTACCCCTGCAGCTACGGAATTAATTCGAAGTCTTAGCTTAACAAGATCAGCAGACAAAGGCAATTCATAAACCCGATCTTTAATGAAACCCCACAATAAAAAATCTAGCAAGATCAATTCTGAGGAGTGACGTAGCCAAGTTGCTGGAGTTTCATGACTGATCCACCGACCTGGGAATCGAGTATCAAGAAAATCTCGGATTTCTAGGCGGCAGTGAAGTGGTGCCCCGTCTTGCTGACAGTAATGGCGTCCATCTTGGTCATCATCGTCTAACTGAGGAATTATAAAATTTTGAAGCATGTCCAGATAAACTATATCATTTACGGTTGTCTCCTGGAAGAAGAACGGACCGTACAATCCTTGTTTGCTTACGGCAAAAAAAAAACCATTGACTTTAAGGTTATAACAAACGTATTGCAAAGTTTCATGAGGGTTTTCGTTACCCCATATTCAGCAGTTATGGATGTTCACCTTGCCACTACTGTGAAACGTTGACTTATCAATAGAAATTACATCGTCTAAAAATTTATCGTTGTCTGCAATTCTATCCATCATTTCCACACAAAACTGCAGCCGAAAAACTTTGTCATCATCTGTAATGTGTTCAACCACGATTAGTTTGCACGGTTTCAAGTCCAATCGTTTTCGTAATACACGCCAAACAGGCATTTGTAGAATGCCAGACTCACGTGACGCACATCGAACAAAGCTCTCTACGACTACGAGACTACGAGCAAAGCTTTCTGCAAGTTGTTCCACAGCAGCTTCAGAGACGCGTGGGCGTCCTGATGATTTTGTATGTTTAACAAAAACTGTCTCAACGAAGGTTTGGTGCCAAATTGTATGACTGCTACCAGGGTTCCAACCGTACTCTCTAGAAAAATTACGTTGAACTGCAGTTCAACGTAAGTTTTTGGTTTCAATCTTGAAACCAGCAAGAAGGTAGCGTTCGCATCCAGCGGTTCCCTCGGCGGGCCGGCCAAGCCTGCTGCTCCGGCGGGAATGTTGACATCCGCCAGGCGGTCCCACGTTGAGCCGCCCAGGGGTCTTCTTCTTCTTTCAACTTCTTCTTCAGGTGGTGGTAGACGATGTATTGCGTTCACTCTCGTGGTGAATGCTCTTTTATTGGTGTCTGAGAGTGGTGGGACTGCAGTGCCGCTATGGTGGGAGAACTGCGCGGTGAATGTGATGCTTGTATCAATGCGTCCGTATACTGTGCGCCCCGCACATCACTGCTACCGTTATCGCCCGCCGATATTAAATTAAGCATATATGTGGTAACAACATATAGCGAGCACGTTTGGCACCACTAAATGTGTCCATTTTTAACAACACAATGACAGCGCTAATGACCGAATTCGGTACTAATGATGTAGCGAATCAAAACTTGATGTGTTTTGCTATGAGACGAGACCTCAGTTGAATTTGTTATCTAATAAATTTTTACATGATTTTAAAGTTAAGTTTTTTTTAAATTTAATAATGATCTATAAAATGATTTTTTTAAATTTTTATGTGGTATCAAATAGCGTAATACATAATAATTTAAATATTTATTATTGATTAATAAGGTTAAATTATTTTTGCTGAGATTAATTTTAAACATTTTTTATTTAAACGGAAGAATGATTTTATGAGTGCCTATTCTGTTATAAATAAAATAAAATGACATTGTCACAGTTGTTTATTTTATATAAAAACAATTTACTCCAAAAGGAAGATGTAAATCAGTCTAAGTACTGAATGCAAGTACCGTGACCTGACGACTTCAGTCACCTGAACGTACCGACGTAAGCAGATATGATGTTCAAAGGCGAAGGTTACTAATTTTACTTATGGTACAATGCCACAATTAGATAAAACCCGACACAGTTTGCATTTTACATTAAGGAAATTAGTTACGGGTTGATTATAGTAAAACAATAATTTTTCTTCAATCGTACAATACAATATAACTTTTGAATAAATTGTAATTTGTTAACAAACAAGATTAATATAAAAGATTTTGAAACAATATATGCTTTTTCATTTAATTAACTTATCAGCCAAATGGAAAAAATAAATCAAACATTCGTATGAGTATAATAAACGAATTTACTCTGGATATATTCACTATCTTTTTCCTATAAACTATACACGAACACACGTATTTTTTAGTTACGAAATGATTAGGTCTACTAGTTTTTTGTTTCTTTCTCGATCTCTTCTGTTTCTCTGCCTTTATATACTTTTTCTTCTTTTGTAGCGGTACTTATAAAAACAATTTTTGTAGCAATCATATTTCCGGAATTCTATCACGAATATGTGTGGTCGTTGCGTTTTTACAAACTTTACAAATATAATTTTAAATATACAGCGTTCTTAGATAGCTCTCATTCACTAAATTTCCATTCGATGCTAAACAATCAATCAAAACATACAGAAAAAAAATGTTTTGTTTTCATTCTGTAAATGTTTTAAAAATATTAATAAACATCTTAAAATTACAACAAAAATCTAAGAATTTAACTTTTAATGGATTTATCGGTAAATTTTATTTTAATGATTTTACACGATACTTTTTTCTCTTTTCCTGTTTATCCTCCGGGAATCACCGTCAGGTATTACTTCAGAGGATGATATGTATGAGTGTAAATGAAATGAAGTCTTGTACAGTCTCCGGTCGACTATTTCTGAGATGT
Organism: Lycorma delicatula; assembly: GCF_047948215.1. Lineage (NCBI taxonomy): Eukaryota > Metazoa > Arthropoda > Insecta > Hemiptera > Fulgoridae > Lycorma > Lycorma delicatula. The sequence goes on along the minus strand of NC_134456.1, from coordinate 82,255,434 downwards.
GCGGTTAATTGCAACCGATAAAAAAATAACACCGGTATCCACGGTCTATACACAATACTTGCTACAAAATATCTTACGTAGACTATATACAGATTGTTCCGGGACGTCTTCCCGAATTTAGGTACTCATTTCAGGACACTAAAATGAGCAAAAGAGTTCATACCGACATTAAGTCCTATTTTGCTTTGTTTTCCTTCTGGATGCCATTTTGTAATATTCAATAAAAAAATTATTTCTCAGGAACAGGTAAACCTATTTTAATTAAATTTGGAAAATCAAAGACTTGTAAATGTAGATCTATTTTGTCTTAATCTACAAAATAAAAAATTTTGAAAACATCACCTAAAAATCTCAAAACGGCGGCCATGTTAATTTTTTCTAATCTTCAATGTCTTTGTAATTATTTGATCAAGTTTTTACTTATACGAAATTTATTAAGCAGTTTATTTTGAATAAAATTTGTCGACAAACAATCGAGTTTTTACAGACAATTAACCCGGCAGTACGCTTGCGCACTTTATTTTGATAATTGATAACTTTTAATAATTTACTATTATTATTTATTATTAATAATTTTTATTACATTTAGTGGAGGAAATAAAAACAGACAAAAAATTAAAGCTTGCATTACTGTGAGAAAGCGTACTGCGCTGAAAGTAAATGTAAAGTTGAAATAAGAGACATCATTAAACAGATCACTTCTGTTTATTTTTCTAGTAAAAAGACAAGTAAATAAAAAAAAACCATTAATCAACAAATATTTTTTCTTAAATTAATTTTTTTTATACAATACTTATAAAAACCATAAATCTTTTTTTAAAAACCAAAGATTAGGTAAATAGCTGACGTAAAAACAGACATTGAAAGTTTAAGTGCCGAAATAAAAGAGTAACGTGTTGAGAGGGGGGAAGGAAATAACCACAGCTAACAGTTATAAATTCGTGAAGTAAAAGTGAATAAATTAGAATGTACTTTTTATTTAAATAAAAAACAATCATAACAATATTTATTATTATTACTACTATTATTAGAAAATAAGGACAATAACACGATTAATTGTCCAATTGGAAATCACGTAACGATTTTTAATTCAACTAACCCATAAGACATTTATCACTTATTATAACTAGATATTACAGTCACGTAAGTCTTTAAAAAAAAGAAGAAGAACTTCAATGATGACCGACGTGACTCTTATCATTTAACAGAACACGTAACTTTCATACATGCTTTCATATCCTAACAATAGATTCGTTTAAAACTGCCGTATAAAATAATATTACTGTTTAAATTTATTGTTCCCACTGCTAAAATATTTTTCGAACGATTAATTATATTTAATAAACATTAACAATTCATTTCTTAGCTCTAACGACCAGCTTTGCACGGGAGCTATCAATAAAGCAGCCCACTACGATACCCGTACCATATTTAACAGCTGCTGCGGAAAATTTATGAATAAACGTATATTTTAAATTTAATTTTAATATACATATATTTACTAGTAAAAAGGACGGAAACAACTATAACTACTATTTTTAAGATGGAGGGCCGACTATTCTGAAACCCGTATAATTCAGATCATTCATAGTTTCGACTCCTTTGTTGATCAAATTGTTCTGAAGAAATTATAGTACAAGTATATATAGTGTCCTTAAAAGGTGAGGACAGATTTAAGGAAGTGATTCTACTTAAAATAATGAAGAAAAACTATGTCCAGTGAACATAGGTCCGAAAACGCAACCCACCGGGTTGGTCTAGTGGTTAACACGTCTCCCCAAATCAGCTGATTTGGAAGTCAAGAGTTCTACAGTTCAAGTCCTAGTAAAATTCAGTTATTTTTGCACGGATTTGAACACTAGATCGTGTATACCAATGTTCTTTGGTGGTTGGGTTTCAATTAACCAATATCTCAGGAACGGTCGAACTGAGAATGTACAAGACTACACTTCAGTTACACTCATACATATCATCTTCTGAAAGTATTATCTGAACGGTAATTACCGGAGGCTAAAAGAACTGGTCCGAAGACGCATATTTTTCTGTCTGTTCGCCTTTTTGTGTTTTGTAAGAAAAAAATAATTTTTCAAGAACGGTTGAAGATAAAGCAATAAAATGTTGTACTTTATTTTAAAGTAATACTTTTTAATAGAAAAAAAATAACGATACTCTTCGTTGATAAATTTCAAAATGGCGTTCGTTTCAATTTTTCTGTCTTAAATAACTTAGCAATTATTAGATTTATCAAACTGTGTTGTATTATAAAAATTATGAAACATTTTTTTGTGAACAAAACGACACCTTAGTTGTAAAAATCCGACAACAAACAACACAGTTACTGCAAAAAATAGGCCTGATTAAAATTTCTAAATTTAACAATTTTAATTTTAATCAGAATATTTGATTTAGTTATCAAATAAGTCACGAGTGTTGGAGGATAACATATATAATTTGTATATTAAATTATATAATTTGTATTGTTAATTAGATGAGGCTAACGAGCGAAGCGAACGTAGGTTATGTTTGGCTTAAATTTAAACTTTCTTTTTTTTACGAAGGTTTCCCGTAATCTATTTACCTTGGAGATTGTTATCGAGTGATATTTTATTTTATTTCTAGTTATCGTTTCGACCCCCACCAGAGCCGGAGAAGGTCCGAATAAGCAAATATTTCGGTCTTTCACCGACATATTTGGTATGTATCGACATTCGTAGGAGAATTTTGACATAATCATTACAGAGTAATGAACATTACTTACAGATTACCATTAATCTGACCCCTAAAATTGCTTCCCTTGTCCCTATACTTTTCCTGAAACCAAATTGGTCTTCTCCTAACACTTCATCCACTCTCCTTTCAATTCTTCTAGAATTCAGTACAGAAGAATTGAGAGGAGAGTAGAAGTGTTATGATAAGACTAGTTTGATTTCAGGAAAAGTATAGGGGCAAGGGAAGCAAGTTTAGGGTTAAAATTAATAGTAGAAGGAAGATTAAAGAAAAACAAATCGACATACTTGGCATTTATAGAACATACCTAGAACAGGCATTAGATAATGTAGACTGGAATAAAATGTTCAGCATTTAAAAAAAAATTAGGGTTAAATACAGAGATAGAAGAACGATTGCTAACATTTAGAGGAACCAAACAGCAACAGTAATAATTGAAGAACATAAGAAAGAAGCCGTAATAAGACAGGGAGTCCGACGAGGATGTTCCCTATTCCCGTTACTTTTTAATCTTTACATAGACTTAGCAGTTAATGATGTTAAAGAGCAATTTATATCCAGAGTAACAGTACAAGGTGAAAGGTAAAAACGCTACGATTTGCTGATGATATAGTAATTCTAGTTGAAAGTAAAAAAAATTTAGAAGAAATAATGAACGTCATGGATGAAGTCCTACGCATGAACTACCGCATGAAAATAAACAAGAACAAAACGAAATTAATGAATTGTAGTAGAAATAACGAAGATGGACCACTGAAAGTAAAAGTAGGAAGGAAAAATATTATGGAGGTAGAAGAATTTTGTTATTTGGGAAGTAGAATTACTAAAGATGGACGAAGCAGGAACGAAATAAATTCCGAATAGCACAGGTGAAAACGAGCCTTCAGTCAGAAATATAATTTTTTTTTACATCAAAAATTAATTTAAACGTCAGGAAAACATTTTTGATAATATATGATTGGAGAATAGCTTTATATGGAAGTGAAACTTGGACGATCGGAGTACCCGAGAAGAAAAGATTAGAAGCTTTTGAAATGCGGTGCTGTAGGAGAAGGTGTTGCGGCAAATCGATGATGAAAGACGGATTTAAAAAATATAGTTAAAAGAAGAGACAGACTTATAGGCCATATATTAAGGCATCCTGGAATAGTCGCTTTAATATTGGAGGGACAGGTAGAAGGAAAACATTGTGCAGACAGGCAACGTTTGGAATATGTAAAACAAATTTTTAGGGATGTAGGATGTAGGGGGTATACCGGAATGAAATGACTAACACTAGATAGGGAATCTTGGAAAGCTGCAACAAACCAGTCAAATGATTGAAGACAAAAAAAAACATTACAGATTCAAAAGTATGGAAACCCCTCAACAATTTTAAAACCGTTCTAGATACGAGTATTCTCGTAGAATACCGTAACTTTCAGGAGAAGTCAATTACTTGACCTTTTGACAAGAAATAGAATTTCAACCCCATTTTGGAGGGTAGCCCAGGGGTTCTAACTCAAATATTTTAAATGGTAACACTCTTTTTGTGCTGCATCATTTTAAGTCTCTTTAAGACAAGAAAAATGATATAAAAAAAGGAGGTACGATTTCTGTACCCAAAGTAACGGAGGAATAAATTCTGGATTTTGAAAAAATTACATTGATTATTTAACAGACTGTTATCGCATAATTATTATAAATAAATTTATAATAATTATAAATAATAAAAAAATTTGAGGATAAGAGCATCTTGATTTTGCTTTTATTTATTCGAAAACATTTTTTATTATGTCTTTTGGTTCTAGAATATTTATCTTCTATTATTGTTTTTTTATGAGTTTATTTTTGTTGATAATTATTTTTATTTTTTTTTATCTACACTTCATTTTATTTACTTTTACATCATCCCAGCCTCATTGGGAAAGACACCCGCCTTGTGATTCTTTCGGTCGCCCCCCCCCCCTTCATGGCCATGATGAGCTTTAACGGGAGTCGTCTTTTCCCATCTTACTTTTTACCTGCAATAATAAGTCAGCCCTCGGTAAACATTTACATCAGTGTTTTATAAACTCGACTTTTGCCTTCGCTGCAGTCCTCAACCGGCCATCTACTTTAATATCTCCAGTCGAACGAACACATGATGTTCGACTGCCCAGCTCTTGGAGGGGCCAGAACTCAGGCCACCCTGGAACTTAGAGGTCAAGGGGAAAATTGGCCACTCAGAAGCGGCGAATCAATGTGGCAAGAACCGCATTGTCGGACCGTGTGAGAGTTCCTTGATGCTGGTTGCTTTGTTCAACCGACATCAGTAGTAGACCTAAGGGAAAAGACTCCTACCGCGCTGCTGTAAGAAGCTAACCGAGAGATATGATAGGCTACCATCCAGATTAAGGCTCCAAGCGCTTTATTGGTGGGCATTTTCTTTCTGGCATTTAGCGACCTAGGTGCGGCAGTGAATTGCTGTCTTTAACGAGATAAAAATTTAATTATTGATAGTCATATATGTTTTAGTAGTTGAGGGGGTGCGCCTATCCATGTTAGTGATATATGATAAGTGAGCGGTGGGACACGCAAGCGAATGGTGTATGGTGCCACGCTTTTAGGTTAGCTCTAGGAGCTAGTTAGGACACTGGTCGCTAAACTGTTTCGTAGCTCAGTAGCCGTTTGTGGCACAGACATTCGGTCTTATGCTTCAGGGCGACCGAATGGGGTGGTGGCGGGAGAAATGCCAAGCAAACCAATCTACTTTTATATCAGGGAATTAATGTATTTGTGAAAAATTTATACGGAACAAAAAAAAATGTCTGAACTAATTTTCCATCTGGGAGACATACTCCTAGCCGGAATTTTCCCAGCTGAAAAATACTAAAGATTTGAAAAGATTCAAATTTATCCTTCTAATTTTTTTCTAAATTAAATTCTTAAAAAAAAATTATCTAAGATATATTTCATTAAATTATTTTTAATTAAAATAAAACCTTGAACGAAAATATTAATGTATTAATATTAACCGGTCAGGACTCGCTTTGGTCGCCCTTTCCGTCTAGCCGTGGGGCTCCGTCCCCTACATTCCTATTGTGTTTATTATCCTCATACCGAATTTATTGTGAGAATAATACTGATAAACAGTTATTTATTTGTTCGCATAACGATGAAGTGGATTGTAAAAGCAATAAAAAATAGAAAAATAAAATAATGAGAATTAATGATACGTAATTTAATACGCATTAATATTATTTACTTGTATAAACAACAGGTAAACGCACAAAATATAATATGATAATAAAAACTATATCTTCATGATTTATATTAAGCTAGAAAACTGGAAATAACTGGAATCCAATTTTCCAATAAAAAAAATTATTATTATCGTATGTAAATAAATAAAAAATAGACCATGAAAGGAATAAATTTATGTGATGGTTAATAAAAATAATACCATTAATCATTTTTACATTATACCGACTTCCATTTGAATGCGCTATTATTCAGAATTTATTTTCAACCATCATTTAGGATTTATAGGATTTAGCACATATATACATAAATTATGTGAATCACTTTGTAACGGGTTTTTCCAACTATATGTTATAAATATAATAATTTAAATTGCATATAAGTTAGTTTAATTTTATGCTCTACAAATACATTCACCATAGAAAATAGACTTCTATTTTCTCAGTTTGTAACATTTTAGAATCCATTTAGTTCAATTTTAAACGGTTGTCTTCCAGTACTGCTGTACGATAGTTTTGGAGTTTTTAATATTACTTGTTGACAATTTTGTTAACCTGTTTTAAGAGTCTTTTTTTACACGACCCCCAAAGAGTAGTGTAATTTAGGGTGCATGTATGTATGAATGTATATTTATTCCAAAGTTGCAGCTTAACGGCCGAACCGATTTAGATATTTAACCCCGCGCTGGAATCCTTTTGTTACCGGGAGTGACAAAGGCTGTATAAATATATATATATACATGTAGTAGTACCCATCTCCCATATGCGAAAGAGGCTGCAGAGCCTCGTGATGGAAGCATGGCAGCTGGAATGGGACACCACGACTAAGGGAAGATCGTTTTATAGGTTTATACAGGATTTGGGAGGATGGTATGCCTCGAGCTCGTTTTAAAGGGCAACGGGTGCTCAACAACCACACTAATTTGAACCAATATCTGTTTCGGTTCTGCCTGGCAGCTGATGAGCTGTGCGTCTGCGGGGAGGTCCAGTCAAATGAACACCTGATGTTTGATTGCCCTGCTCTTGACTGCCCTGCTCTGCCCGGCAGAGACCGGGCCACTGGTACTTAGAGGTCAAGGGGAAAATTGACCACTCATAAGCGGCGAGTAAGTGTGGCGAGAGCCGCATTGTCGGATCGTGTGGGAGTTCCTAGACGCGGTTGCTTTGTTCAACCGGAATCCGTAGTTTGCTTAAGGGAAAGACTCTTACCCCATTGCTGTGGGAAGCTAACCCTGAGTATGGCTGATCACCAGCCAATTATTATGGTTCCAAGCGCTATAAAATGGTGGGCAGGTACTTGCTGGCATTCAGCGACCTAGGCGTGGCAGCGAATTACTGCCTAGACAAAATAAATTTTGTTATGGATGCCATATACATTTTTAGTAGTTGACGGGGTGCGCCTACCTAGTTTAGCAAATATTTGACAAATGAGCAGTTGGGACACGCAAGCCGGTGGTGCATGGCACCACGCTTAATCCGCTCATGTTGTCAGATAAGCTCTAGGAGCTATGTTAGGATACTGGTCGCTAAACTGTTCGAGGCTCATTTGCCGTTTGTAACACAGACATTCGGTCTTATGCTTTAGGGCGACCGAATGGGGTGGTAGCGGGAGAAATGACTTTAATGAATTGAATTAATGAACTGTGAGCCTCTATCACTATCTGACTGGGTTTAAACTGAATGATTCAAATCAATCGAATGAATAATATAATAAAAATAATAGAATTAAATTTACCTTAAATAAAATAGTAGAAATTTCTGTTTAATAATAATGGGCTTCCCGTGGAGACCTGCGTGTGAGGTTATTGAGTGGTGGGGTGATCTTCGATCGTAGTCATCTTCATTAAATTCTTGCAGCAGAGGAATTTGGAATCTAGAGTTCATTTTATCTACTGTTATATCAGGGAGATAAACGTATTTGTGAAAAATTATCCCTAAGAAAAAAAATGTCCTGAACTAATTTTTCATCCGAGATAAAAATTTCTAGCTGGAATCATCCTAGCAGTAAAATACTAAAGATTTGAAGGGATTAAACTCTACAAACAATCATCCGATTTTCAAAATTCAAAAAGGGTACTTTTTAGTAGTTTGAAGGCAACGTTTGAACTCTCGATCTAACAGATTACGGTTATTTGGAAATTTTGTTATATCTTTGCAGCCGATCTTCCAATTTTCAAAATTCAAACGGGGTATTTACTAGTAAAATACAAAATCACGTTGGAAGACTACGCCGACACCAGCTTTAATCAAGCAAGCTCCCACAAACGGTCAGTACGATAGTACAATTAGTGGTAATGTTGTCACTATAGGATTGAGGATCGAGCCCGTTATTATGGAATTTCATGCTTTAGGAGAACAGGGCAAAGTGGAATGGCGTTTTCTGCCACTAATATTGTGCTGGGCTGTAACGGTCCATATACTACAAGGGACTGCTCTAGTTAGAGCTGTCGTAGATCTGAGAACTCACATTTTTGCTAAGGATCAGGTCTACGTAGCACTGAGTCGCGTGAAACAATCAGAGAGTTTACCCGTTAGTTGTTGATCCCAGAAAATTGCTCTTCGATCCGTACGATAAAAAGTCTCTCGAGGAACTCAATTACTTGAGAAATCTGAAAGTTTAGGTTGGTATACGCCAAATAAAAAAATAAATTAAAATCTTTACAGTTTCCTCATTTGAAACAGTACGTTAAATATGTTATATTCATAAGTTTTCGAATCGTAAATTTTTCTCGATGATCACTAAAAAGTACTAAATGATAAAAATAATTACAAAAAACGACTGCCAAAAAAAATAAAACAAATAAATAAATTGAACTAAGAAATGACAATAAATCGAACTAAAGAAAAGAAAACAAGGTATGGAAATAAAGGACTAAACATCGTTGTGCAGTATTTAATTGAATAAAATAATGAGCCGGCCTCCGTTGCGCGAGTGGTAACATCTCTTGGCCTTTCATTCGGAGGTCCCGGGTTCGAATCCCGGTCAGGCATGGCATTTTTTTCACACACACTACAAATCATTCATCTCATCCTCTGAAGCTATACCTAACAGTGGTCCTGGATGTTAAAAATAAATAAAAGTCACCGATCAACTTTCAGACGTTTTTAATTTTCTTACACCGATAAGAAAATTTTGTCCTTCAATAAAAATATTTAAATTCAGTCAGGGGTTCTTTAATAAAAATTACTATTCCAAGTTCTTTAATATAGGACAATTATTATTCAGAGCACCCCAAATGCATTTAAATATTTTCGTTAAAGGGCAAAATTTTCTTATAGATGTAAGACCTATGAGAACTTAATCATTAGACAATCTTAAACGCCTGGTAATTTTACAACTTAAAAAATATATTTAAACAATTTAAAACTGTCTGAAAATTGATTGGTTACCCAGTTTTTTGTTTTTTTTTAACCTCCAGGACCACCGTTAGGTATTCTTCAGAGGATTAGATGAATGGCAATTTTTGTAGCGTGTGAAAATGCCATGCCTGACCGGGATTCAAACCCGGAACCCTCCGGATGAAAGGCCGAGACGCTATCAATCGCACCACGAAAACTGGCAGCCATTATTTTATTTAATAAAATACTGCATAACCATTTTTAGTCCGTTTTCTTGTTTTCTTCTTTTTTTTTCGATTTATTGTCGGTTTTTAGTTTATTTTTTTGGCAATAGCGTTTTTTATTTTTGATTATTGTTTTCATTATTAATAATTTCATATAAATGAAATTATTAATAATGAAAATTATTAAAAATTAAAATATTAATTAAAATTATTAACAATTACAGTCATTAGCAACTTATCAACGTAATGTAGCTGTACCGGAAAATGTCTAGTCTTGAACACTCAGGGAGACCATTCCTGAAACGTGCGGTTAATTGAATCCCAACCACCAAAGAACGCCGACCTCCGTGGCGCGAATGGTAGTGTCTCCGACTTTAAACCGGAGGTCCGGGGTTTGAATCCCGGTCAGGCATGGCATTTTCACACGCTAAAAATCATTCATTTCATCCTCTGAAGCAATACCTAACGGTGGTCCTGGAAGTTAAAAAAAATAATAAAAAGCATCAAAGAACACCGTATCCACGATCTAATATTCAAATTCGAATAATGAAGACCGAGTTTACCACTTGACCAACCCGGTGGGGTAAGAGTCTTAATTGAAACACCCGTATGATAACATGCACCTATACTGAGTAAATTCCGTTAATAGCTTGTGCACAGCGTTATTTTTTTAACATAATAAAAAAAAAATTGCGGTAATACGATAATGCTGATTTACATGATAACGTGGTTAACACGAAAATGTTAATTTTGTGTACATTTTAAAGATAGTTCATCAGTATATCAAATGACAGTCGAATTTTATTTCGGTAATCCGGAAAATAAAAAGTAGAAAAAATGTCTATACATAACTTTTAATCGAATGAAGATAAAATTATATTTTGTAAATAAAATATCCCAAGAGGAAAATAATTAAATAAATGTAAATTTATCAAAAACCAAAAGATATAGTCCCAGAAAAAATTACGGTTTAAATGTATAGTAAAACATAAAACGGTTTAGTATCTAAGCGTAACCGTTGAGAGAGAGAGAGTGAAAGAGAAAGAATGAAAATTGTATCGTAATGAGTAGTTGTTGCCAGACATGCACGGGAGACCACTTGTAGGTAGTTTAGCGATAGAAATTTTCCCTCCACCGCCCCTCAACGCTTCTACATCCGCCTTCAGAGTAAACAATTATCTACTACTTTGAAACGGAAACTTTTGTTATAAAATCGTTACAAATATATTGTTTGTCCAATAGTAAAGAATCTTACTATAAAATTTCATAAAAATCGGAAACCTTGTTTGACCATAATTTCATTATAAATATTCAAAAAAGTGAAATGCCAAAAATTAAAATTAAAGCAGGTTAGAAACATAGATTACCTTCATTACATACTCAGTATATACTAATATACAGATTCTCTGTTGATACAACAAGAAGCAGTTTATAAACATATAACTTCCATAGCAAAATTTTGGAAGATAAGATGGACTAAATTATAAGTTAAAGGACAAGGATAAGATGGACTAAATTATAACTTAATTATAAGTTAAATTAACCCAAATTTTTTTAGTTCTTGGAATTTTTTTTCTGTTCTGGTCTGAAAATAAACCAGTATCTAAATCATTGATTCCCAAACTTTTTCGCCCACCGCTCATTTCAGAATCAAAACTTTTCTAGCCTAAATTTTTAAACTTACCATCTGTTAAAATAATATAATTGCAATTGCTGTTTTTAAAATGGGCTCTTAAATACCGTAATTGCAATTATTGTTTTTAAACGTGGCGTATCCTATTTCTAAAACTTACATTTAAAATGAGAGTAATTACAACGCATATTTAATCATATTTGGAAGCATTATTATTAAAATTGCTTTTAGAAAAATTTCGGGTTGCAAAGTTAAAATAGTTTGAATACATTTTTTTATCATAAAATGTAGGTGTCCCTTTAAATTTTTGTACTAGTGTAGTAGATATTTCATTTTAGTTTGAAATATCAAGGAAATATAATTTTTTTTCAATCAGCCATCGCCTTCCTTTTTTTTTACTCACACGGGGCGGTCGGCATTTGCCTTCCAGGCGAATGCCGACCGCACCTATGAGTCGTGGAGGTGATTAAAACCCATCCTAGCTTGGGGCCCTTGCAGGCCCCTCCATCGGGTTCCCCCTTGCATCACCGGAACGTTCTGACCTTCCGCTTCTGGAGACCCCAAAAATTTCTCGGCAAGAAGGCTAGCCTTCCCGTCCTACCACTATACAAGGTCTGGATATGCTCTTCACGCATACCTCTTCGTCCAGCGCGTCCTCCCCGCATACCTTGAGGTCCCTAATGTTTCATCGAACGCCCAGACTTTACCCACTCTTGCTTGGGGTTAAAGCCAAGACGCCCTCAGCAATAGGGCTGCCCCCTGGCCCTACACGGTCCTACGTTTCGTTGTCCTGGCGATCTTATTTTTTTCGCCATTCTCATCTCCGTCTTATTTTTAAAAATTATTATATACACTTGTCATGGTATCCTTCCTCCAGTCCGCCGTATATAATTTTCCGGTTGCACGTCAGCAAGAAGTCCGCAACTCTGTTTTTGTCAAAGCCCTTCCCCTTGCCCTGTCAGACTCGTACAAATGAGTTTATGTATTCCACCAACATAGATTAACCCAAGCTGCCAAAATTTAGCAGCACACAAAATGAGAAAACAAAAATTATATACATAAAACTTAATACTTAATACTTATTACTTAGTTAAGAAAAAAAATATTAGTGATGCACAACAGAAGACTATATCTAAGACTTTGAAAGACAAACCAAAGGAGAATATACACTTGTACCACCCAGTCTCACACTCCATTTAGTCAACCACACGATATTCCTCTTGAAAAGTCCCCAGCCGTGCAATCCTTTTTATCCTAAGAGATATCGGACTCGGATTGAGTCACCACACATGAGAGTTTCACACTATTAAACATAGTTATAAATAAAAAACCCCGACGAGAAGAAACACAATAAAGAGAAGCACAATAATAAATGATTATTGGAGCGACTACAGGACCCCTCACATCTTTCAGATCTGATAGCAGAGTGAAGTTCCTTGGGAACAATGTATTCAGTAACATAAACACGTCTTCTTTTGCGCCAAAAACCGAGGCAACCAGCCTAAGGCTTTCCTTACAAGATAGCCTTCCTAGACTACCTGAACGCCCCCAAATTTCTGTGGGCCTTCTACTGCTCCCCCTGAAGACCTCCAGCGCCCACAAGAGGGCGTTATCGCCCACTTTGACAACAAATAATCTAAATGAAGATTAGCTTCAAAAAATGATATTCATATTTGATTTGCAACTCCTAAAATTGAGGATGGGACAAATAATCGTCATTTACAAAAAACTGTTCATCTCAGATATGATTTATCCTAGACACCTAATTCTTTAACAAAAATAAACAGAAAATTTTCTCTGTGATTTGTAAAGATTGTTTTTGTTTGCCTGTTTTCACTATGCCGAAAATTAAAAAAAAATGATAACGTTTCCTTGATATTTTATTTAATTTCATATGAATTATTTTAAGATAATCTCTCTGTACTCAACAGATCAAAAATTTATATTCCATTTTTTAAAAATCATCAAAACCACGCGTAAAAGTTTAGTTATAATGTTTCTAGCGTTTTAAAATCCTGGAAAAATGTTTACGGAAAATGTTAAGAACATTTTTAGTACATAATTTAATGATAAATTCATGTCTGGTGATCATGAATTTCAGAAAGTTCTGATTTTTGAAAATCATGCACCCGTATACTAATATCTTCTGTGTTAATTCCACCTGTACTTATATAAGAAGGACCAGCCTTCGGTTGATCCTTTTCATGTAATGTATTCAAGATGATCTTGAATCTCAAGAGCTACAGGGCGAATAGAGATTTTACCAAACGTTTTTCGTTCATAATTTGAATATTTGATTTTCCTTACCTTACATTATATTTGTGTGAAGCGCGTTGTTTTGACGGTCCCATATTATAATTTACTTTACACACTAATAAACTAATTAAATAAAAATTATAACAAATGTAAACAAAAAAAGCAAAAAAAATAATATTTGTACGTATAACCAATACATAACCAAAATACTACAAGCATATGTCAACAATATTTTTAAAACGGTAACTATTTATCCCAAACAACTACACGAAATGAAATAAAAAATAGTAATTAATGATAGAATGTAAATTGTTTACGTTAAAAATCAAAAAAATCCAAAAGTATTTGACAAAATATTACACAGTAAACAAAAGTGCACGACACAATTGTTTGTGTCGTGCACTTATAACTATACTACTCAAAGTGTAGTGGTACTACCAGGTGAAAAGGGATTTTTTTCTAAAAGAAGGCAAAATAAGCTTTAATATGACTTCTAAATGAACTACTTATCACTATCGAAACACGAGAAATAAATTTTTTACAACTGATAAAGTTAAAGATTGTAAAAAAGCCACAAAGTCGTTTTGATGAAACATATCAACTGCAGCGCCCTTTGGCGGCTTATAACCGTAAAAATGTTTAAAAACCTGCTCTGAAGTGATACATATGTTTTTTTTTTTATCTTCAGTCATCTGACTAGTTTGATGCAGCTCTCCGAGATTCCCTATCTGTTATTTCTTTATCCTGTTTAGCCTCCGGTAATTACCGTTCAGATAATACTTCAGAGGATGAATGAGTATAAATGAAGTTTATAGTCTTGTACAGTCTCAGTTAGACCATTCCTGAGATGTGTGGTTAATTGAAACCCAACCACCAAAGAACACCGGTATCCGCGATCTAGTATTCAAATCCGTGTAAAAATAACTGGCTTTACTAGGACTTGAACGCTGGAACTCTAGACTTTCAAATCAGCTGATTTGGGAAGACGCGTTCACCACTAGATCAACTCAGTGGGTTTTGTCACTTTATCCACCCATCTGATTTTTAACATTCTCCTACAGCACCGCGTTTCAAAAGCATCTAATCTTTCTCAGGTACTCCGATCCTCCACGTTTCACTTCCATGTAAAGTTGCGCTCCAAACATATATTTTCAAAAATTGGTTTTCCTGGCGTTTAAATTTATTTTTAATGTAAGAAAATTATATTTCTAGCGTGTGCTATTCAGTATTTTATATCGCTCCTACTTCGTCCATCTTTAGTAACTCTACTTTCCAAATAACAAAATTCTTCTACCACCATAATCTTTTGTCTTCCTATTTTTATATTTAGCGGGCCACTCGCATTATCTCTACTACATTTCATTACTTCGTTTCGTTATTGTTTATTTTCATGCGGTAATTTTTACGTAGGACTTCATCCGTGCTGATCATTATTTCTTCTACATGTGTTTTACTCTCAGCTAGAATTGCTGTATCATCAACAAGTCGTAGTATCTTTATCTTTTCACCTTGCACTGTTACTCCGGATCTAAACTATTCTTTAACATCATTTACTGCTAGTTCTATGTAAAAATTAAAAATTAACAGGGATAGGGAACATCCTTGTCGGACCCCCTTTTCTATTACAGCTTCTTTCTTATGTTCTTCGATTATTACAGTTGCATATGGTTCCTGTAAATGTTAGCAATAGATATGTATTACCTTACATATGTTACGTAGTTCAAAAAACATCATTAAAATCGGCCCAACCGTTTTAGAGAAACACATCTATTGCAGCGCGCCCTGATGGCCTATAACTGTAAAAAAATGTCTAAGAACCTGCTCTGAAATGATACCTATGTTAGGTAATGCAAAAATCCGCATCAAAATCGGACCAGTAGTTTTTGAGGAAAATGATGTGACAACATATACACAAAACCTCTTACCCCAAACACATATACCGTCTCCGTTCCGTTGTGGATAAAGATCGACAAATGTTTTGTTTAAAAAGAAGAAATTTCATCTAGCAACGACCTATAAAATATATTTTCTTCATATTTTTAGAGTTAAAATGTAGAAGAAATAATTATATTACATTAAAAAGGAGATTTAAAAAAAATCAATAAAGTAAAAAAAAAAAATATTATGTTTTCTGTTCAAAATTTGGGTTGTTTACCCCTTAAAAAAAACCGTAAACGTGATGTCATTAATGTGTTTTAAAATCTTAAAAGGCCATTTATCTTTCAGTTTAAATAAAATATTTATACTAGTATTAATCATGTTACAAACTAATGTTAATGATTTACCTCTAAGTATAACAAATTAAAAGCATATATATTCACACAACATCTCAAATACGTATTACAATATGGAAATTTCTTATTTGCATTCACTTAAAAATAATGCTCTTAATATTAGTATACAATATATTTACCATAATTAGTATACTTATAAGATATTCAAATCGTTATTTTAACACTGTTGTTACGGACTCTGGTATGAAGATACAAAACGTTAACAGCGATTTTGGTAAACTGTGTCAGAATTTGTACCAAAGAATTAATTATTTAATTTTCTTTCTTTTTTAATTAATAACAAAATTAAAATACAAAATAAATTTAAAAGGAATTTAAATAATTTACTAAATATTAAAACGATGGCTTTCATTTAAATAGACCTTTCGTTATTATTTTAATCCGCCAATTAAATTTTTTAAATACATAAATTAAAGTCCCTTTGAAGAATAAAACGCTATCTTCAACCGCCAAAACTGAATTGTCAGTTAAAATAAGCCCTGTATTTATAATTAGTATAGGTTCCGATAATAGAACTCTGTTAGGTGTTTAATTAATTTACATTTATCTTTAATTGTAAATACTTAATTCTTCCTTTTGTTTTTCCTGTTTAGCCTCCGGAAATTACCGTTCAGATAATACTTCAGAGGATGATATGTGTGAGTGTAAATGGAGTGTAGTTTTGTACAGTCTCAGTTCGACCATTTCTGAGATGTGTGGTTAATTGTGAAACCCAACCACGAAAGAACACCGATATCCACGATCTAGTTTTCCAATCCGCGTAAAAATAACTGACTTTACGAGGACTTGAAAGCTGGAACTCTCGACTTCCAAATCAGTTGATGTAGGAAGACGCGTTTAACACTAGACCAAGTCGGTGGGTTACTTAATACATACCTGGGTGATCATTTTTTAAATCATACCAAAATAGTAGAAAGATTATGCAAATAGAATTAAATAATAATAATTAAAACTAAACCAATTAGTCGACGATTTTGGCACTATTATTATTACATCATAAGTACAACATAATATATAAATCTAAAGATATATGCAACTAATAACAAAACAAATCCAATCAATTATTTATAAATAAGCAAGATTATAACATAAGCAGAATTATTGTGTGGGAGTTCGTCTCCGGCCAAGGATAAATAATGTTTATTTTTTATGATATATATATATATATATATTAAAATATTTAAAAATATTAGACTTACGATGTTGTTACTAATAAAGAATACGCTAACAAATGAGAAACACTATGTAACAGTGATGTAAATAAAAAATATTTCATTACATAAACATTAATTACATTCCCGTCTAGATAGCTCTATAGCAGAGCTATAGTTCTAGAAGGGAAAGTATTGTAATCGATCCAATTTGGACATATGCAGTTTTCGCCGGATCTTGACGTTTTGACACCTAACGAATCCACAAAACTAAAAAAACCGGATGAAAATTTTCCGGTTGTTAAAATTTGTATGTACGTGTGTGTATTCGATTTCGGCCTCTAAATCACCTTATGAGAACGACTGGACCGATTTTGAGCGAACTTGGTCATATTACTTTTATACATGGGTCACTGACGCCATTAGATTTTCAACTTAAAAGGTCAAGCGGATGAGGCTGAACAGGAAGGTCACCCTCAGTATCTCGAGATTTCGCCTAATTCAGGTCATGTTTTTTTACAAATACAACCTTCAAAATGTAGAACTTATGAAAATTTCTTCGTCCCTTCATATAATTTTTTTTTAAATATAATAAATTAATCAATAAAATCAATAAACTAATTAATTACTTAATCTACCACAACAAGATTTCAAGGTCATATACACAAATGATCCCGAAATATAAAACCAAACGTAGCAGACAAAACATACAAACATGTGCACGCATACAGACTTTGGTAAAATGTGTAAAAAATAAAATTAAAAAATTAAGAAAGGTATTATTTATTAATTTTTCATGGCAGTAATATGCTAATACCTTTTTAGGTAGATTTCATAAGAAATCTGCCTATTTTAATAGGTACCATGATTCAACTCCATAAAATTTCGACATATCTTTTCGTTTCACATTTTCCAGACCCCAAAACCACCGTCAACTCAAACGTTTATCTATATACCTATTTATATATATATATATATATAAATATATATATATAAACGTCCACTTTATTGTGGACACGATAACTGCCGTAATTTACGCCAATTACTTTCAAATTTATACAAAAAATATAACGACCCAAAATCTCGGTCGAGTTGGTTAATGGGAAAAATCGGACTATATGGATGGAAAAGGAGAGCTTTTCCGAAAAAAAAATCGCTATAACTTTCTTATTAAGTTAAATATCGAATTCGTGTAAATTTTATACTATTCTTTGGATAAGGGCCTAAAACCTATGTAAGTAATGTTTTTTGATATCACCAACCATTGGCCCAGGGGGTGGAAAAAATGGGGTTTCGAAGACAAAAAATCATACCTCTCTTAATAGGCAGTGCCAAATCGGTTTAAAGTGGTCGTTAGTCCTCTAAATAAACCCAAAACGTTTTTGTAAAACATTTTTTTATATGACCAACCCTTACAGCAAGGGATGACCAAAATATTGCTGGAATAGGAAAATTTTTCGTATTAAGTAAAATATCGAATTCGTTTAAATTCCTACTATTCTTTGGATAAGAGCCTAAATCTTATCTATGTAAACCTTCTGATATCACCAATCATTGGCCCAGGGGTTGGAAAAAATGGGGTTTCGAAGACAAAAAAATCATACCTCACTTAATAGGTACATAATCGAATCGGTTTAAAGTAGTCGTTAGTCCTCTAAACATTACATACAACTTTTGTTTGAAACAATTTTTGATATGACCAACCCTTACGGCAAGGGATGACTAAAATATTGCTGGAATTTTAAGAAGATGGCTTGTCGTATGCTAAACATGTGAAACTTTTTTTCACATGCATCCATTGTCGTATTGAGTAAATTTGAAGTTTTTCTTAACTTTTAGGTGGAAATTTTTTTATTCCCTACTTAGCAACGGTGGAATCTACCTCCGTCTTCCGGCGTGCCAAAAAAGATTTTTTTTGTTTTATAATGATAAATGATTTTTAAAACATATAAAAGATGTCAAGCCTAATTAATTATAATTCAAAACGATGACCTTCCAAATCAAAGACAGAGGTATTTACAACGAAATTTACAATTTTTTCCCCCTGATAACGAGTATCCTCTCTATTTAAATAAGAACAAGGATTCTCAAACTGTAGGACATGGATTAAAATTTAGCGGAGAGCGAAAATTTTAATAATTATGTAATTAAACCTTTTTTATTCAAATTGAAAAAACTTTTAAAAATACCAAGAAATATTTAATATGGTTTTTGAAGTACTATTGTGAGATATTTACAATAAATTATCTTTTTTTATATTTCTTTCGTTTTCTGTTTAGCCCCTGGAACCACTATTACTTGAGAAGATGATATCTATGAATGTAAACGAAGTGTACTTTTATAGTCTCAGATCGACCACTCCTGAGACGTGTGGTTAATTGAAACACAATCACCAAAGTACACCGGTATCCACGATCTAGTATTCAAATCCGTATAAAAGTAACTTCCTTTACTAGGATATGAATCTTAGAACTCTCGACTTCGAAATCAGCTGATTTGCGATGATGAGTTAACCTCTAGATCAACATGGTGGGTTTTTTGTATTCATAGAAACAAACTTTCTGTTAAATCAGATTTAGAGACTAAATAATAAAAATATCCATTTTTTATAAGTATTCTTAATAGAATATTTATAAAATCCTAATCGTTAGTAGTGTTATCTAAATGCACTCTTGTGCACTTCTGTTAACATTATTTTCTTACAATAAAAATATATTTAAAAAAAAAAAAGGTGGGGTTCAATATTGCTATTACTGTTATCATTGATACCGGTGTTTTTTTGGTGGTTGGGTTTCAATTAACCACACATCTCAGGAACGATCGACCTGAAACGTACAAGACTAGACATCATTTACATTCATACATATCATCCTCTGAAGTAATACCTTACGGTGGTTCCTGAGGCTAAACAGAAAAAAATTATTACTATCATAACTGCAACTGCGGGGAAAAAATCGAAAATATAATTTCAGAATAAATTTATGAAACATTTAAGGATATATTAATTAATGAAAACATTTTTCGTTATAGCCTCATCAGATTATTAACTTAAAATGTTACACAGTTATTATAGTTTGTAAATGATTATTTTTCACAAAATAGTAAATATTTTTATTTATTTTTCACTGTCCATAAATTAGTACGCTTGAATCCCCTTGGCTGCATAAAAAAAAATAATTAAATTAAAATAAATTGTAAAATTAACCGAATTTATTAGTAATGAAAGAAACCTACTACTTATTAATAAGTCATCAGAAGAAATCTTGAGTCTCATGGGTTATACGACCACCAGAATAAATATCTGTCCATGTTCGGTTATGAGATAACCAAATAAATAAATAATATATATATATATAAATTTATATGATAAATAAATCTAGAAATATAATCTCATGAAACTTAGGTTAAGGTTAGCGAGCGAAGTGAGAGTAGGTTAAGTTTGGTGGGTCTTATAATAAATATATTTATTTGATTATCTCATAACCGAACATGGACAGATATTTATACCGGTAGTCGTATAACTCATGAGACCTGAAATCTTATTTTAACAAATACATCGCGAGAAATTAATGTTTGGCAACGCTGCACTAGGCTGCAACCGGGATAGTAAATTAATTATTATAATTTCTCAAACATGGTACCGCTGATATGTTAAATGAATAAATTAACAATTAATATAATTTTCCTTACCAGGACGTTGATATGTACTCTATATTTTTTTAAGCCGAAAGATATAGAGCCATCATCAATAGTTAAAATTAATATATTTAAAGTCAAAAGTTTAAAAAAATCATAGATAAAATTAAAAAACAGTCATGACTGTCCCGGTTCTACTAGTATACTATCCTATGTGTACTACTAGGGCCGGGATAATCACTGTTTTTAAATTTTAACTACGGTTTTTTAAACTTTTGACTTTAAATGTAATAATTTTAACTCCTGATGATGGCTTCCAAGTAAGCCGAAAGACATAGAATACATATCAACGTGCTGGTAAGCTGGATTATATTAATTGTTAATTTATTCATTTAATTATCACAACTAATATATATCATTAATAGAGCTGCACGGTTTTATACGCATGAAAGACATAATAAAAATACGAGATACGTTTATCTACAACAAAAACAAATTTTAGAATCAGATTAAATTAAAATTTTTAATTGAAATAAATTAAGTTAATAATTAAATAATAAAAATAATAACGGCATCGATATTATGTAATATGTCTACGCAATAAACCGGAAATTATATTAGTTTCAATATAAGTACACTAGACTTAGGTCACCCGGCTATAGACTACTTACATTTTTACAGTACCAAAACAACGAGGAAAACTGAGTGAAGAGTTATTAAATTAATTTATCGAAAATAAATATTAAACTGCAACAATGTTGATTAATGTAATAAGAAAAAATTAAAGTGGAAAACACAAAACCGTAATCAAAATGATTGACCATCGACTAGAATTATGGCAAAATTACTGATAGAAAGAGCTAAATGTGACACCGGTTTCAATAATAAACTTATTATACTGTACGATATTAGATAAGAAATATATAATAAAAAATCCTGATTTTTCCAAGCTCACAATACATCTGCAGTTAAAAATTAATACAAAAAAGTTTAAAAATTTGATTAAAATTGTCTTCAAAAATAAAAACATTTTTATTAATTAGGGTAGTTATGACAAATGATTTAATACGTAACAATCAAACTTATAAAATTACTTAGCCTGATATGATAACACAACTGTAAGAGCATTAATCGGTTAAAATAATTCACCGTTGTTTATAACTACGGTTTTTACGTGAAAACATAACATATAAAATCACCATAAAATTAATTAAAACTAATTCAATACGGTACTTACAACGCAATAAATAACAGAAACAAATGAGGGTATTAATGCACAGTACAACAAAAAAAGATAATAATCACGACACAACCGCAATAAGGGCTAGCAATCGACTGGAGAACGTACAAGTGAAACAGCTAGGCTGAAGGTAGCATTAATTTGCCGTCGACGTCTTCCCCACTACTCAGATATACAGCAGAGCAAGACCAATAGGACAACTGCTACTGCTCAACACTAGTGGACGAGTTGAGGGCGCGTAGAAAGAGAGCGAAAACAAACATACAATCCAGCCTGTTGATACTTATTACGTAACGAATGGAGGTCACGTAACACCCTATTCTACTGAGAGATTATATACACACGTCTCAATAGAATCACATCTGTATACAAACATTTGTTTGCTCTACAACCCTCTTCATAAAACGTTTTTCTCTTTCGTAAGTTAATATTAACCTTAATTTAAAAAAATATATATTTAAAATTTAAATTAAAATATTTCCTATTACACAATTAATGTTACTAAAATGGAATTTTTTTTTTAATTTTATAAACCTAAATTTGTATACACTATCATAAATACACCGACTTAATTAAATGCTGAATTTTATTTTTCGTTAACTTCTAATAATTAATTTTGTTAATCAAATTAATATATTTTGAGCCCAACAGGCTGATCTAAAGGTTAACTCGTCTTTGCGAAATAGTTATTTAACAGCTGATTTTCGAAGTCGAAGTTTCTGAGGTTTAAATCCTTACAAAACTCTCTTGCTTTTATTCGGAATAGAATACTAGGCAGTGAATACCGGTGTATTTTGATGGTTGGGGTTCAATTAACCGTACTTCTCAGGAGTAGTCAACCTAAGTCTGTACAAAACTATACCTTATTTACATGTTGTTCGTATATCATCCTTATTTCCCGTGAGGGGGTTGCTTATTGTTCGCTAGTTGAATAGCCTGCAAAATATACATTAGGAAAAAAAATCCCGTTCGGTACACCGGATGGTAGAGGTAGATTTTACCGGTGCTAAGTAGGGGATAAAAAAGATTTCCACCGTAAAGTTAAGAAAAACATCAAATTTACCCAATAGGACAATGGTTGCATGTGAAAAAAATTTCACATGTTTAGCATACAAGCTCAATCTTCGTACAATTCCAGCAATATTTTAGTCATCCCTTGCCGTAAGGGTTGGTCATATCAAAAATTGTTACAGACAAAAGTTTTAGGTAATGTATAGAGGACTAACGACAACTTTAAACCGATTCGATACTGTGCCTTTTAAGGGAGATATAATTTTTTTTATCTTCGAAACCCAATTTTTTCTATCCCCTGGGCCAGTGGTTGGTGATATTAAAAAATTTTACTTAGGTAGGTTTTCGGCTCTTATCCAAAGAACAGTAAGAACTTTAAACGAATTCGATATTTTACTTAATAGGAAAGTTATAGCGATATTTTGTTTTTTCGAAAAAGCCCTCCCATTTCTATCCCCATGGTCCGATTTTGCCCATTAACGAATTCAATTGAGATTTTTACTCGTTGTATTTTATGTATAAATTTGAAAGTTATCGGCGGAAAATTATGGCAGTTATCGTGCCGTAAATATATATATATATATATATATATACTAGCAGACCCCGCAATGCTTAGCTATTACTAGATTTGAGTATATATAGATTAAATGAACACAATTGAAAGTTTGATAAAACATTAACAAAATGAACATTACGGAACTTCACAAAATTTAACCTTTCCCTTTTCCCCCTTTCTTTATTCCCTTTCTAATTTCACTCTTTTATTTTTCCCCTTTCCGCATTTTACAGTTCCCATTTTCATTTTTACTATTCCTATTTCCTTTACCCCATTTACCCCTTCTCTTTCCCCTATTTTCCCCTTTCCATTTCCTTTCCACATTTATCTTTTCTTTACGTCCTTCTCCCTTCCTCTTTACCCCCCTTTCCCCTTTTCTTTTTCTCTTTTCCCCTTTCCTTTTCCTTTTCCTCGTTTTTCTATTTTCCATTTTCCTCTTCTTCCCTTTTACCTTTTTCGATTTTCCCTATTTCCCTTTTCCGATTTTTCCCTTTCTCCCTTTTTCCCCGCGCGTAAATCAGTCCTGTGGTATTTTAGTCCATAGCAGACACACATATCGGAAACACTGAAATTGAGTCGTAAAATATTCTGTATAGTGTGTGTTGCTTCTAAAAAACACTGTTTTTAAAAAAAACATATTTCTGCCTGTAACAGGTGTGACATCTTAGGTTAATAAATAGTAGATATATATAATAACGCGCGTATTCTAATGCAACGTTGTGTCAAAATTTCAAAGCAATCGGTGAAGAACTTTCAGAGATTTAAGATTTTGAGCAAACGAACATTTAAATTTTTATTTATATAAATAAACTTTTGAACTGACGGTGGTTTTGGAGTCTGAGGGATGTGAAACGCAAAGATATGTCGAAATTTTCCGGAAGTCGAATCATGGTACCCATTGCAATAGGTAGCTTTCTTATGAAATCTACCTAATATATAACAGACATTTTTAAGAATATTTTATAGGTTATAATATCGGTGTTTAATCTATCATACAAAGCTATTTTTTTTTTTTTTTTTTTTTAATTATTCATAAACCGAGCCAAACTGTATTAGAATAATAATTGTAGACAAGTTTTTACCGCTTGTCCTCATAGACATCTTTTACATATAGATTCCTAATTATAACATGAATTTCATACGTTGGATTAATTAATTTTTTAATTATAATCAATTTCTACATTAATCTTTGTTATTATTACATAGATTAACACAAAACAAAAGGAAAATAATTTGGAAACTGATTATAGAGCTTGAAATAAGGAAAAACATTCATACAAATGTCCGAAAACGCTTTGTTATCGAGTTACGGCTAGAGAAAAATTTCGCCCGATTTCAGTACCACCGGTGAAATGAAGTCATACTGAAATTGTTAAGGTATTATATAAGTGGTAAACTGGATGGTCTCATGTTTAAAGACCTAAATAATCGAATAAAATACGTCCCAGAACACTATCTCGTATTTTTCGTGATATCTAACGTAAAATAAAAAACTTCGGTGACGAAATACACGTTTTTTTTTTTAGGTTTGAAATACAATAATTCTATTAAATAACTAATAAATTTGTAAATTTTATTATCAATACGTGTAGAAAGTTAATTCTGTAAAAAAATTAATGCAATTAATATGAAAAGCAAACAAAAAATCAACATTTTTATAAGCTTTTATTTAACTTGCTTTAGTTATAATCAAATCTTGCAAGTGCTATATCTTTTGATCTATCGTATGAAAATCAATGAAATTTGGTACATGTATGTAACTTCGATGTGTAAAAATAAATATTTTTACTTTTTAACAATAATATTCAGATAAAAATATTATTAAGAATATTTTTTTTGGATGTAAAAAGTTTATTGTTCATTAACACTAAAAAGTAAAAAATACAAAAAAACAAAAAAAAATTAAAAAAATATATTTGATTACATATAAAAAATTATTTTTTAAAAAAGCTTTTATTTAACTAATATTAATATTAACCTCAATAAAAAAAGGAAACAAATTAGAAAAACCCTCCAAAAAGTAAAAAATAAGAATTAAATCAAATTAAGAATTTACAAATATAATACATTAAAAAAAAAAAATATAATATAATATATTAAAAAAATATAATATGTTAACAAATATAAAAATGCACTGAAAAGTAAAAATAAAATATCTAATAAATAACCAATAAATAAATGTAATAATTATTAAATTTTAAAAGTAATGAAAGTATTTAGTTTAAAAAAAATAATATTTACACATATTATTTTCACAAAATATATTTAAAAATATACTTTGTGTTTAATGAGGTTGTTTAGTATATGTATATACTTTATTTATCTGTAATAAAATAACTCAAGTTTTAATTCTTTGATGGTTCAAATTTGTACCGAGATGACCTTTAAGGGTTAATTGAAGATGAAAATGAAGATTAATTGTAGAAATAAATGTTGTGTTGTTTTAAATAAATTATAAAAACTGTGCCACGCCTTTATTTAACTAAATATTTTCATTACTTTTAATTTTAAAATATAATAATTATTACATTTATTTACTTTTTATTTACTGGTCATTTATTAGATATTTATATAATTTATTTTTTACTTTTCAGTGCATTTTTATATTTGTTAATATATTATATTTTTCTGTTTAAAATTATCAATTTGATTTAATTCTTATTTTTTACTTTTTAGAGAGTTTTTCTAAATTGTTTCCTTTTTTTATTAATGTTAATATTAATATGAGTTAAATAAAAGCTTTTTTAAAAAATAATTTTTTATTTATTAACTAAAAAAAAGGCAGGCCTACGGCCCGCCACAAAAATGTTACATAGTTCAAGTTTTATTTCACATGATTTTGTTAAACGTTTTTTCTAATTGTAACTAACGATCATTACTTTAGCGTATTAACAGCAACAAAAGCTTTAGCAACGAAAAATTTCAAAATCCAGAACATTTTTAGCTGTTTCTTGAGTTGTGAAATTTAAACGCAGCTGTAACCCCAATGTTTTCCTTTTTTATCCCCAAAACACAAATATAAGTTTAGATAAATCGATCGTACCAAGAAGTATAAATCGTTTGAATGAATGAATCGTTCGTGCGCTTTATTCAAACTAAAAATGTGAGCACATACAGCAAACATACGGACCATGCTTTTTTATGGGTAAGAAAAGAAAATAGAACAAGCTTAACAGAAAAAAAGTTATGAATTTGTAAAAACTAAAAACTCTTTTTAATAGAATAAATTTAGACCATTGAAAAATTAAATACTTTTAATTTACTTTTAAAAAAAAATACTCACGTGATTTATACTGTATTAATTTAAAATAAATGTTCGAAAATTCCACCATTGACATCGATGCACTTTTCAATTTTTTTCTTAGATTTTCTGTCGCTTACGAAATTATATTTTTGTGTGTTCATGGCCCGATGAGGATATTGAGAGATTGACAACTGAAAATGTTTATATAATTACAATTTATTAGTTAAAGAACATAAGTAAAATAAGGCAAATCAATAACAATGGCAATAATGACAATAGTAGTAATAATAATAAGCTACAACAATAATTAGAATAATAACAACAATGGCGACAGCAAACAATAATAATAATAATAAATGTCAATAATAAGCAAATAATAATCATAGTAATCACAACCTTAAATATATTACATATATTTAACATGTATTTTTTTTAACAAAACTAAATTAATAACAGATTTTGATTATATAAATATAGTAGTTTACCTATTTGATATCAGTACCATTTTGTTAAAAATAATTTTACTTATATTCAGAAATGTTTGTTTTTGAGCGGAAGAAATTATATCTACTACTTTCTTTTCCTGTTTAGCCTCCGGGAATTACCGTTCAGATATTACATCAGAGGATGATATGTATGAGTGTAAATGAAGTGTAGTCTTGTGCAGTCTCAGTTTGACCATTTCTGAGATGTGTGGTTAATTGAAACCCAACCACCAAAGAACACCGGTATCCACGATCTAGTATTCAAATCCGTGTAAAAATAACTGAATTTACTAGATCTTGAACGGTGGAACTCTCGACTCGAACGTGTACGCCTTCTTTTTCCTGTTTAGCCTCCGGTAACTACCGTTTAGATAATTCTTCAGAGGATGAATGAGGATGATATGTATGAGTGTAAATGAAGTGTAGTCTTGTACATTCTCAGTTCGACCATTCCTGAGATGTGTGGTTAATTGAAACCCATCCACCAAAGAACACCGGTATCCACGATCTAGTATTCAAATCCGTGTAAAAATAACTGGCCTTACTAGGACTTAACGCTGTAACTCTCGAATTCCAAATTAGCTGATTTGGGAAGAAGGGTTAACCAGTAGACCAACCCGGTGGGTTCGAACGTATACGCCTAGAAATTCGCTTCCTCACTGAGTTCTTCGCAGAACTCTCCTCGCAGACTCGCATTAAAACGTCTCGCTTAGACTAATCTCAACTGGTTTTCCCCGGAGTATTTATACTTCTATCTTCTTTATCTGCCTGACCGGACCCAACTCAACGCGTGAGAATGATTCTTCGCCCTTACACATTCCTATGAAATTCTTACCCTGGTCCGGTAACTCTTCCCACGTAACGACATCAGTTTAATGTGTCAGTGAGCAGTATTACAAACCACGATTGTTAAACGGACCTGTAATCTTTACTAAAATGGTTTCTTTTAGCCCCTTTTTGGATTCCTCCCACTATTATATTTTCTACTACTTTCCTTTTAACTGGTAGGAATCCGTTACTCAGGTCCTTTATACCGGAATTGTTACCATATCTTCACGTTTCTTGATGAGAGAAGCAGCAATGAGCATGCGAGCGATCAATTCATCACCTGTGTCTAATTTTTGCTTGTAATCTCGCATTTCATCCATCCCCATTAACAGTAATTTAAGTGGAAAAGGTCCGGTGATCTAGGTGGCTCAAACCTAAAAGAAAAAACGTATTTTCCTCGCCGAAGTTTTCTGTTTTACGTTGGATATCATGAAAACTACGGGACATACAGTTCTAGGATCTGTTTTATTCGATTTTCAGGTCAATAATCATAAGAAATCATCAAGTTTATCCCTTATATAACTCCTTAAAAATTTCAGTACGATCTCATTTCACCGGGGGAAGTGAAATCCGGGTGACATTTTTTGCTAGTCGTAAATTGATAAAAAGCATTTTTCGCTTATATGTTTGTATCAACATTTTTTCTTATTTCAAGCTCTAGAATCAGTTGCCAAAACTTATTTCCCTTATCCCTTATTTCCTTTATATATAAAACTTATTTCTAAATCACTCTGTATATTATTAAATACTATTCATTCATTGATCGCAATATTTCCAGAACATAAAAAGGGTAAAATGTGGTACGTCAGTTTCTCTCACGTCCTAAGTGCTCGCTAAAGGGGCGTTTACACTTTATAAGCAGTTCATAAAATATTTAATTTAAAACCTATTTTACTTTTCCCATTCTTTGTCAATAAAGATCAAAAGAAAATTTTATTTTAAAAAAGCTCTGTTCTGGTATTTTTTAGTATTTATTTTCTGGTATTTATTTTCAGTGGTTCCACAATTATAACCACATAAAATTTTAATTAATGAAATATTTGGATCATACAAGGGGAAGGCACATCGGTTCGAATTTGACTTATTTCCTTTTTTTTAACTTTTTTTTTAATTTAAATATATTGATTTATTAATAGGATATTAACCCTTGATTGTAAAAAAAATGTGTATATGTAATTTAATAGTCGTACAAGAAAGATTTTTCATGTTGTAGAAATAGCAGTCTTTTAAGGTTGTCTAATGATTAAGTTCCCGTCAGGTCTTACATCGACAAGAAAATGTTGTCCTTCAACGGAAATATTTAAATGCAGCCTGGGGGGGGGGGGCTTTGAATAGTAACTGTCCTGCACTAAAGAGCACTGAGTAATAATTATTCCATATTAGAGGCCCCCCAGACATTATTTTAATATTTTCGCTGAAGGACAAAATTTTCTTATCGATGTATGACCTGATCAAAACTTAATCATTAGACAACCTTAAAAACCTGCAATTCAACATGAAAAATATATTTAAACAGATTCATTGGAAAAAATTTAGAGGCCAAATAGATCTGTGGTCTGATCTACTTGTAACAAACCTTAAAAGATAAAATTACATAATAGGTAAACATAATTATACAGAGTGTCCCATATAAAACGCAACCCAACCTTATATTGGTAGGTATTGAAATAATAAAAAGGCATGTGTAAATGTAAATGTAATTTTTATTATTACCATCCATTACCTTACATTTAGAGTAAATGTTGGAAGTGGCCGCCATCTTCTTGAATACAAGCTTCAATTCTTTTTACAGCGTTTCTTGCAACTTTTTTCAAAGTTTGTGGCTGGATATTTAATACAGCTTGTTCAATATTGACTTTCAATCGTTCAAGTGTTCGTGGTTTGTTGCTGTAGGCTTTTACTTTGAGGTAACCCCGTAGAAAAAAATCCGCCGCAGTCAAATCTGGAGATCTTGGTGGCCACAAGCCTCGACCGATAATACGATTACCAAAGAATTCCTCAACGAAATCAGAAGTTGAACCTGCGTAGTGCAATGTCGCAACGTCATGTTGTAGCCAGCAGTGTCTGTTTTCCTCTTCCAAGAGTGGGATGAACTGAAATAAAATATCCTGATATCGTTCTGCATTAATGGTGTACTCGGAAAAAATAGAACCGATTATTTTCTTCCGCGATATCGCGCACCACACGCCCAACTTCTGCGGGTGTAATTGTTTTTCGTGATAAACGTGGGGATTTTCAGCACTCCAAATTCTACTGTTTTGGCTGTTTACGTAGCCGTCTGAATGAAACCGTGCTTCATCTATGAAAAATAACGAATCCATAACATTAATTCCCTCACGCAGAAATCGACGGAACCGTTGACAATATTGTAGCCGTTTTTCTTTGTCGAGCTCAAGAAGTTGATGAACCGTTTGAATGCGATAAGGTCGTAATTGTAATTGTTTGGTCGCCCGATGAACAGTTGATTTAGACAAATTAATTTCAGCAGACAAACTTCTGATCGATTTATTTGGCGAGGCGAGTAATCGGTCTTTGATTTCAGTGACTGTATCTGTATTGAACACTGACGCAGATCTTTTGTGTTCCTTGTTATTAACAGAACCAGTCTCTCTAAATTTTGTAACTAACCTTAATACTGATGTTTTGTTAGGAGCTGGTTTATCTGAGTACTTAAGGCGAAACAAATCTTGCACTGCGACCACTGATTTCGTACTGAAGTACGACTCAACAATGAAAACACGTTCATCTAGCGAAAACACCATCTTGTCTCTAGCAATAGATTGAACTTTATGATTGCATTGTTGTTACTATCGGTAGTGTTCTACTGCGTCGCCGCGATGTTCAGATGTTTTTGGACGAGTCCATTTCAGTAACGAGTAGTGGAGTAAGCTTGACTTTTGAAATTTCAAGGCTGAGTGATTGATGGGTTGCGTTTTATATGGGACACCCTGTATTTATGGCATGAACTTAGTCTTAGTTACAATCTACAAACATTAATTGGACTAATTTACTTATAAAATATTGTCAGATGTCATCTTAATTAAATTATTAACCTCTAACAATAATAATGAGTTTTAATAATTTAAAACATGACCAAGAACTTTATCACGAATTATTATATATTGAACCATTATATTTTACAGAGAAATTTTTTATATGCTTATACATTTAAAATTCCCCTTAAAAAAAATTTTTTTTGACAAGAAAATGTGAGTCAATAAATATGAAGTACGCAATACTTGTATTAAAATAGATAAATTAACAACCAAATATCATTACTTACTTTCTTTATAGAAAATGTATTTACGTTTTAAAAGTAAATTAAGTTTTACTTGAGGCAAGATATAAAACAAATTAATATATTCAAGAAGTAAAATCTGTAGATTCAGCTGTAACACAAATAAAAAGCCGAAATCAAACTATTTCTATTAAACTTTATTTTTTATTTTTTACTGCACTACGGTGAAAAACAGCAAAATGATAATTATAAACATGAGATGGCATGAAAAAAATTCAGTAATTTATAAATGAGTTTGTAAGCAATTTTAAAATAAAAAAATCTGATGTGGAACCACATCACTTGACTTCCTTGTACTCCTATTAAATTACATATACACATTTTTAAAAGTACATAAAATTTTATTTCATTAATAATTTCTGATGTTTTGTCTTTTTTTTTATTGTTTAATTATAATTGACATTTATAGACCTAGAAAAGGCATTCGATAATGTTGACTTGAATAAAATGTTCAGCATTTAAAAAAAATTAGGGTTCAAATACAGAGATAAAAGAAAAATTGCTAAAATTTACAGGAACCAAACACCAACAGTAATAATTGAAGAACATAAGAAAAAAGGAAGTAATAAAAAAAGGAGTCCAACAAGGATATTCCCGTTACTTTTTAATCTTTACATAGAACTAGCAGTTAATGATGTTAAAAACAATTTGGATCCGGAGTAACAGTACAAGGTGAAAAGATAAAGATTCTACGATTTGCTGATGATAAAAAACAATGAATGGCATGGATGAAGTCCTATGCAAAAACTACCGCACGAAAATAAATAAGAACAGAACGAAAGTAATGAAATGTAGCAGAAATAATGAAGATGGACCACAGAATATAAAAATAGGAAGAGAAAGGATTATAGAGGTAGAAGAATATGGTTATTTGGGGAATAGAATTACTAAAGATGGACGAAGCAGGAGCGATATAAAATGCCGAATAGCACAAGCGAAACGAGATTTCAGTCAGAAATATAATTTATACACATCAAAAATTAATTTAAACGTCAGGAAAACATTTTTGAAAGTATATTTTTGGAACGTAGATTTGTATGGAAGTGAAACTTCGACGATCGGAGTACCTGAGAAGAAAAGATTAGAAGCATTTGAAATGCGGTGCTGTAGGAGAATATTAAAAATCAGATGGGCGGATAAAGTAACAAATGAAGAGGTGCTGCGGCAAATCGATGAAGATTGGAAAAATATAGTTAAAAGAAGAGACTGACTTATAAGCCACAAATTAAGGCATCCTGGAATAGTCGCAGGGACAGGTAGAAGGAAAAAATTGTGCAGACAGGCATCGTTTGGAATATGTAAATCAAATTGTTAGGGATGTAGGACGTAGGGAGTATACCGAAATGAAACGATTAACACTAGATAGGGAATCTTGGACAGCTACATCAAACCAGTCAAACGACAAGACAAAAAAAATTGTTTTTTATTATTTACTGTAAATTTGTTTTTACAGAGGTTAATAATTATTAATAAATCAATATATTTAAGTAAAATAAAAAAGTTAAAAAAAAAAAAAACATGAAGTCGGATTTGAACTGATGTGCCTTCCCGTTCAAGGATCCTATATTTCAATAATTAAAATTTTATTTGGCTATGGAACCAATGAAAATAAGTACCGGTTATGATATATCGTTTAAAAGCTCTCGATGACAGCTTATTACTGCAGTTAAGAAATGTCCAAAATCCATTTTTTGGGGGATTTTGGGCTTTTTGGACACTTTTGGTCCAGTCGATTGCAATCAAAAGAGGAGGTGCTCAACTAGGTATTACAGTCCTAAATCCAAAATTTTAACTTACTACGGTTAATCGTTTTTGAGTTATGCGAAATATATACGTACGTACATACATACGTCACGTCGAAACTAGTCAAAATGCATCTAAGGATGGTCAAAATGGATATTTCCGTTGAAATCTGAAAACCATAATTTTTCACGACCACAATATTTTATTTTAGTTCGAACAAGGAAGTAAAAATAAAGGAAAAATATTATAATTAAAAAAATTATTTTAAAAATAAATGAATTAATAAAATTGTTAATGAAAAATATTCTTTCTCTATTTTCTTTTCAGTTGAATAAAATTTAACGAATTTGCCTAACAGCTAAATAAATAATTCTTGTCGATTGGAATGAATTATCTTATTTTAAAAAACCATTTAGAACAAGAAGTTATTTTTTCTTAACTACAGTAATAAGTCCTTATTATGACTTTTTCAACGACATGTTGTAAGTGGTACTTATTTTCATTGGTTCAAGAGTTATAGCCAAATAAAAGTAATTAATGAAAAATTTGGGTCTTACAAAAGGAAAGCACATCGGTTGAAATCCGACTTCATAAACCTATATTTTTTAATTTTTTTTTTAAATTTTAATATATTGATTTCTTAATAATTGTTAACCTCTAATTGTAAAACAACTTTTACAATAAATAATAATTCAATAATAAAAAATAAAAAAATATGAAATTATTAGTGAAATAAAATTTTATGTACTTTTCATTTTAATTCAAAACTTTTTACAGAGGTTAATAATTATTAATAAATCAACATATTTAAATTTTTAAAAAAAGAAAATGAAAAAATACATGTATATGAAGTCGGATTCCAACCGATTTGTCCATGATTACGGATCCTACACGTTCTCACTTACATCACATAAGTACTTGATCGACGTAAAACAAAATTAATACATAAACTAATATAAAATGCTGATACGGACACCACAAAAAAATGTGATGCAATATAGTGTCCACCAAAATACAATTGTGTAACTATCCACTTTATTAAACAATTACAGGATCGTATCTCACTTTTAAATGAAATAAGTTTAAATAAAGTGCAGCAAAAAATGTGTATGTGTAATTTAATAGGCGTACAAGGAAAACCGATCGGGTTGGTCTAGTGGTGAACGCGTCTTCCCAGCTGATTTAGAAGTCCAGCATTCAAGTTCTAGTTAAATCAGTTATTTATATGTGGATTTGAATACTAGATCGTGGATACCGGTGTTCTTTGGTGGTGGTTGGGTTTAAATTAACCACACACCTCAGGAATGGTCGAACTGAGACTGTACAAGACTATACATTTCATTTTTACTCATATATATCATCCTCTGAAATAATACCTGAACGGTAATTACCGGAGGCTAAACAGGAAAAAGAAGAAGACGTACAAGAAAGTCATATGGTGTCCACATCAGATTTTTTGAAACGATTTTGAATGCTAGTGTCTACCAACAAATTATCCAACAGTTCATAGCCTTACTGCAACAGGATGAGCGTAACTGTTGGTTGCAACAGGAAAACGCCACTTGCCGTACAGCTTCTTCCGTTATGGAGATGTTACAGGATTTTCTTCGGTGGAAGAATCATTTCTAAAGGATTGTGGTCACCAAGATTCCCTCTGATCTTTGACTAATTCAAATTTATTTCTGTGGGGGTTCTTAAACAAATCGTTTATAGAAGCATCCACACATCCTGCAAGAACTGAAGACAAAAATTACCGATGTCATACAGGACATAGACGGAATACAGCTAACAAGAGTGGCTAGGAACACGGTCAACAATCGCGAAGAAGTGGATGGATATAATTTTCAACACCTTCTATAAATTATTATGTAAGTGTTTGCCAATAAACTATTATTAATAGACTAAGTGATGGGGCTTCTTTTAAGTTGAACGGTCTGTAAATAAAATGGATACAAAAATTGAATTAAAAATTACTACATATAATTTTTCAATCTGAATCTGAGCCTTGCAGCACTATATACGTGTTATATCTATAACAGTTCATCAGCGACAATTTAAATCAGGTTACCAAACTGCTGACCATAAAATATTATTAAAATAATTGTACTGTAAATAATAAAGTATAAATTTAAAATAACCAAAGGCTAATTTGTCTGTCCTTTCTAACCGTTAATTAATGAGTTATATCCTAACGGTAACAGACACAATATGTATTAAAATAAAAATTTTTTATTAAAGATTTTTAATCAGACAAGTACATAAAAAAGGATATATCGATCAGATAAGATTTTTCAAATATAGGTTATTACTTACTGGTACATATTTTGAAATGAATGGATCATACCTATATCGACATATATTTTACACTCTTAGAGCAAAAATATTAATACAGGTTAAGTAATAACATTCAAAAGAAAAATAAATGTAAAACATGTTGATTCGTTACGATAAAAAACAATCACATCATTTAAACTAAT
Organism: Lycorma delicatula; assembly: GCF_047948215.1. Lineage (NCBI taxonomy): Eukaryota > Metazoa > Arthropoda > Insecta > Hemiptera > Fulgoridae > Lycorma > Lycorma delicatula. The sequence goes on along the minus strand of NC_134456.1, from coordinate 82,220,071 downwards.
TTGTGTGTCCCTATTTCCCTGTGATATGTGTACCGTGAAAATGACATTGTAAACGATGGCAAGTACGCCGTAAAAAATAATGTAAAACTAATTTAAAAGTAATTATTATTATCTTCACATTTCAATCACAAATATAAGATCAGATTCAATAACGCACTAATTTAGACAGTAAAAGTAATATTTGAATTATTTATATATTATAAAATATTCATTTAATATTATAAAAATTATAAATACGTTTTAAAAAAAATAATAAATAATTTTAATCTAATTAATTATGAAAACTAGTACAAAAAAATTAATTAAATTAAAATAGTACTAAGATTTAATAACTAAGCGGTACAAATGACATAACAGTGCATATGTTTTGTTTCGCTAGCGATAAACGAACCGCTGCAATGCCAATTTTAAACTATATTCTTCAAACCTGTTTCCAACCGGACGTGGAAAATTACGGAAAGATTACATGATGCAAAAGCATTACATGATTCTACACAATGCTTCGTTCTCTTCAAGTTCTTTAAGTAAGTAATAGCAAACACGCGTTAGAAGCACTACATAAAACTTTTTATATGAAAAATAGAATTATGACGAAGATATTTATATTTTTAAAGATTTATATCTATATATACTAGCAGACCCAGCAATGGTTCACTATTGCTTAATTTCAGTATATCTATATTAAATGAATAAAATTGAAAGTTTGGTAAAGCATTAAAAAGTTTAACATTACGGAACTTCATAAAATTTAACCTCTCACTTTATCTCTTTTTCCCTATTTCCCTTTCAAATTTTTTCTCTTTTTGCCTTTTCCCTTATTTCCCTTTTCCTTTCTTCTCTTTTTCCTTATTTCCCAGTTCTTTTTTTCTTTTTCCCCTTCCCCCTCTTTCCTTTAATATCGGACCAGTAGCGTAAATCGGTGTAGTAGTATTTTAGTCTATAGTGGACACACGTACGAACATTGCCTTTTATATCTATAGAAGAAGAAAGTCTGTTTGTATATTTCTTTCTTTGTTTCTTAAATATCTCGACACCGGCGCCACCTAGCGGGTATAGTTTTTGCAAAAATTTCTCTTTTCGCATAACTAATATATAGTCTTAATATGAGGTAAATCGAGCCATAAATACATTTTTTCAAATATCTCAACTCCAGCGCCACGTAGCGGGTCCATTTTATGTAAAAATATTTCCTTTTACGTATCTAATATATAGTCTTAATATGAGGTAAATCGAGCCATAAATATAATTTTTCCAAATATCTCGACACCGGCGCCATCTAGCGGGTCCATTTTTTGCAGAGATATTTCTTTCCATGTAAGTAACATTTATTCTGAATATGAGCCAAATCGGACCATAAATACAATTTTTCAAAATATATCGACCACAGCGCCACCTAGCGGGTCCAAACTAATTCAGAAACCTTCACGGGCGTGCGCACAACAACTTACCAAAGTTTCATCGCAATCGGATGAACGGCATAAGACACATACAGACAGACAAATATTAATTTTTATATATATATATTTCTTATGTGCGTGTGTATGAAAGTGAACTCCTCCTAAACGGTTGGACTGATTTTTATGAAATTTTGTGTGTGTTCAAGGGGATTCGAGAATGATTTAGATTCACAATTTGGTCCACTGGAAAATGTTTTTTTAATTAATTTTTTATTTATAAGTAGTTGTTGATTTTGGAATGTTTTATATTGGATCCGGCAGACTGCACTATCATCGCAGTATCGAATATTCAATAATATTCTATTTTAATTTTAGTTTGTCCCGATAGTTGGTGCTGCGATCAAATTGAGAGAAATATTTCGTAATTTTGTGTTATTGCGTTACAAAAAATCGCAAGAAAACAGTTTTTTTAAAAAATAGAGGCTAATAAATCAGATGGAAATGTAAACAAAGGAAAACCAATCAGATCAATGTAAGATGGCCGCTGTCAAACACAACGACCAATCACAAAGAGACGTATGGCCGTTGCCAATGTACACAAAATCACAACTGATTAAGTAACAAGTAGGCAGCACTGCGATCGCGTTTACAATTGTGCGCGTATTGAGAAATATTATATTATTATTTATTGAAATAACGTTTTAAAGTGTAATTAAAAAATATACATTGTGCAAATTTGTAAGGTACAGTATTGAAGTGAAAATGTTTTTTTAAATTTATTTATGTGTTGTTGATCTTGGGATGGTTAAGGTTCACAATTGGGTCCGGTAGGCAGAGCTGCGATCGCGTTTTAGAAGTTTTTTTTTTAATATTTGATTTATCAGTCAAACCCGGTAGTTGGTGCTGCGATCGGATTCTAGGAATTTTTTTTTTTTTTTGCTTTTTCGCATATCAGTTACTTGCGTCGTAGCTTAATGTTGTTCTTACATTAAAATTCGTATTTAGAGAATAGTTTGAATTAAATCCGAAGGTAGTGTTGTTCTGACAATTGGATTTATTTACATTCTGAATTTTATAAAGTTAAAGGTGAAATTTTATAAGGTTCCGTAATGTTTTGTAAGTTTCTTAATGTTCAGTATTAATTGTAATGATTTTGCAGCCACAACACTTTTCGTTAAAAAATTATTTTCCACCGAATACTGTGATTAGAGAGTGGTGTGAATTAAATCCGATAGGTAGTGCTGTTGTTTTGCCATTTGGATTTATTTACAATCTGACTTTTATAAAGTGAAAGGTTAAATTTTGTTAAATTGCTAATGTTCAGTTTTTTAAGGTTTTATGAAACTTTAAATTGTTGTCATTTAATCTGTATGTATACTCAGATCTAGCAATAGCGAAGTATTGCCGAGTCTGCTAGAATTGCGCGCTTATTGAGAATATTATATTATGTTATATTATTTTTTATTGAAATAACGTTTTAAAGTTTAATTTAAAAATGTACATTGTGCAAATTTGTAAGGTGCAGTATTGAAGTGAGTATTTTACATGATTTTTCATGAATTTTAATGATGTATACACGTGCATTCAATAACAATCAACTTAACCTACAAATTTAAATTGTCGGTTCTCATTTGATTCTATGCAACTTATGAAGTATTAAACGGCTCTTTGAAAATAAAAATTTAAGTTTGTAAAATAAATTATAACATTTATAAGATTAAAATATAAGTTATTTATAATATAGTTTAAAGTATATTTAAAAATTTGATTTTATAATGTTTTAGCTGATTAATTTTATAAAAAGTTTTCTAAAATTATTTTTAATTTACAATTATCTAAAATTTGGTAAAATAGATGTTAAAATAAAGAATGAGAAAAAATGATAAAAATTTCTACTAAAATTTTTACTACGTTGCTTTTTTACAGTGCTTTAATTTTTTTATTAATTGATTAATTAAGCTGTTACATGGTTATGAAACATCAAAATTATTAAATTTAAAAAAAATATGTAGGAGGTACTTTTTAAGAATGATGTTAAGTGAAAATTAATAGTAATGTGGATGAAAATGTATTAATTACACTAATTATTAATTTTACTACGTTTCGATTTTTTAATTAAATTTTCATCGGACATCTCAATATTTAGTGAAAATAAATATTAACCATACTACACATAATTAATCAATAAACCCATTACAATAATATAACAATCACAAACTGATAATATCATACTAATAGTCATTTTAATGAAATTTAGAACACATTTCTGCTAATTTTAACTTAATTAAGTTACTTATATTTATGTGTGTGCATTTATTACAGAATAATGCCGCGTCAGGACAACGTCTGTCGGGTCCGCTAGTTTATATATATATATATTAGTAACGATATATATAAACACCACTCTTAAATTAAATTTTAAACACCACCCTTATTGTATTTTAAACACCACTCTTAAATTAAACGCACTAAAATGTAAAAAATAATTTTAGGGCGGTTTCTGATCTTAAAAATGTTATAGTTTTGCCAATTTTTTCATATGCGTAATGAATGGCCTGAAGAGTGGGGTTCTGCGGCACCCCACTCTAGGTCACTCATCACTTCCTTTTTCCTGTTTAGCCACCGCGAATTACCGTCAGGTTAATACCTGAAGTAATCTTCAGAGGATGATTGAGGATGATATGTATGAGTGTAAGTGAAGTTTAGCCTTGTGTAGTCTCAGTTCGACCATTTCTGAGATGTGTGGTTAATTGAAACCCAACCACGAAAGAACACCGGTATCCACGATCTTGTATTCAAATCCGTATAAAAATAACTATCTTTACTACGACTTGAACGCTGCAACTCTCGATTTCTAAATCAGCTGATTTGGCAAAACGCATTCACCACTAGACCAACCCGGTGGGTAGGCCACTCATCACACCATACGTGGGTATGTTTACCCTTTACCCATACTATACGTGATGGGTAGGTTTACCATACGTCCCGGATTAGCCCGGATCGTCCTGTTTTTTTTTTTAGTGTTATGCGGGATTGTAAAAATGTCCGGAGTATGAGAATTTTATGACTGGCGAGGATTTTTTTCAATTTCAGACCTACATGTACGACATCGCGTTTTTTAAACATTCTCTTAAGGCCGTGCATCTATCAGCCGACCTTGGAGCTAGTCCTAACGTCGATTTTTAGTCCTAACGTCGGTAGGCTTAGCTACCGGTCTCGCCACAACCTTTTACTTAGTCATTTGGCAACATAACAGGGGCAATGTGTTTATGTTGTGTTTGAAGTAACTCGTCTACACGTTTTTTTATCATTTTATCTCTAATCATTTTTGTTTCATCGTTTAACAACGGGCAAAAGAAAATGTGTGTTTAATGTTAACCTGCAACAGGAGTACAAATTTTGAAATTGTGTAGTGGCAGTAACAATGAATGTGTTTATTGCACACTATGTACTGGAGAATTTTCTGTTGGACATAAAGGAAAGTGTGATATTGAAGACCACCTAAAAACAGTTCAACATAGGAGTACTATGAATGCTATGCTTCAGCAAACAAGAGATTTTTTAAACCAAAGTTGGGAATAACAATAACAGTGATCTGCAGTGTTGCTAAAGAACCTACATTTTCAAACCACACTGCTAGACACGAACTCAGTTTCAAAACACCAGACTGCACATCTAAAATGGTTAAAAAGTTATATGACTAAAAATTTTCATCTGCTAGAACCAAAACCAAGGCAATTATTGTTAACATTATTTCACCATTTATATTTGATAATGTGTTGCGTTCTTTGAAAAACATTAATTATGTAACAGTAACGATAGATAGTTCAAATAGAAGTGAAGTAAAACTTGTTTCGATTGTTGTAAGATATTTCAGTCTGGAAGAAGGAATTCCAAGTTAAACTTTTAAATTTCGATGAAGTGACAGGTGAAACTGCTCAAATTTTGATTCTGTATCTTTTGCAATGTATAAAAAAATACAAACTTGAAGAAAACTTGGTTTGTTATACTGCCGATAATACTAACTGTAATTTTGGCGGTGTGAAGAAAAAGGGGAATGAAAATATGTTCAGAATAGTTCAAAGTGATTTAGATAGACCTATTTTAGGAACTGGTTGTTCAGCCCACATTGTGTCGGTGCTAAGCTAAGGGGGACGCACACACAGAAACATACAAATGCCGTTTAGTAAGGAAGGATTTAAAAAATAACTTTTACTACAAATTAACACTTAATGGTATTAACTTTATCTTGAACATTCTAAATTCTGATAACCCTACCGTCCTGAAGTTGGCCGTCATATTGATTCATACTTTCTGAAGTCGACTGTTTTATGTTTTTCCATCAGACGTAATATATTACACAATAATTAGGGAAAAATTGTGATAGATTTTTTTCTTTAAGTTTTTCAGGTTTCGTAGAAAAAATAAAGAATCACTGAATGAATACTTTTTAAATAACTCTTACAAGAAAAAAATTTGTGCTATAAGATCCAACGATCTCGCACCCGTAGACTGCCGCCCTGTCTGCAGAAAACATAACCCTAAAATCACTTACCTAGCTGTGTACCTGGCGCACATACTGTTAAAAACTATATATTTTCATCGATTTCTAATTCTTCTGCTATTTAAGTTAGCAAATATTCTTACATGATTAGAACGTATCGTTCTGATATGACGGTAACAGCATCCTCAAATGAAAAACCGACCGGTATTCCAAAGGATTCTGTCCAACAAATAATACGGTAACTTTAGTATTATGCAGCGATTCGTAATGCAGTTTTGTAGTTTATTCTTTGAGCAATACCTAAACTGTATGATCAAATTATCAACATACAGGAAATGTTATTAATTATTCATTAACATATAACGAACACCGAGTAAATAATCTTTTAAAAGATTTAAAAATCCAATTATCTCGATCAGCTTTCACTACTCGTATATTATATAGATGGATGAATAAATGACACAATTTTTATGAAAAATCCTTCGCGCCGGTGTTCGACAATTTAAATGACAAAAGACAGAGAATTCGGGGTTTTGTACGGAAGTTGCCAAGTTTTTCAAACAACCACTAGTTCGGTAGCTGGCACTATTGAGGTGTGACATTACTACTGTTGAAAAATCTTACTTTTTTATTGTTGCAACAGTGGCAGTTGTTTACAGTAACCCACCGGGTTGGCCTAGTGGTGAACGCGTCTTCCCAAATCACCTGATTTGGGAGTCGACAGTTCCAGCGTTCAAATCCTAGTAAAGTCAGTTATTTTATACAGATTTGAATTCTAGATCGTGAATACCGGTGTTCTTTGGTGGTTGTGTTTCAATTAACCACACATCTCAGGAATGGTCGAACTGAGACTGTACAAGACCACTTCATTTACACTCTCATACATATCATCCTCAATCAACCTCTGAAGTATTTTTTGAAACGTTAACACCGGAGGTTAAACAGGAAAAAGAAAAAGTTTGTTTAGAGTGAGCGTTTAAAAAAATAGTTTTGTAAAAAAATTGAAATTTCACGTGAAGGTTTTCGTCGGATGATTTTTTACGATTTTAGTAAGAGGCTAACTCAACAACAACGCTTCGAATCGCTTCGTTCAACTTTTGGTAATGGATCAACATCAAAAAGAACTATTTATAATCGGTTTACAGAATTTCGTTGCGATCGCGCTTCAGTCAGCTACGAATTTCGTGAAGGTCGACCAAAATCTGTTGTTCCAAAAAACATCGATGCTGTGCACAACATGATTAAGGATCGGCACGTGACTTACCGTAAAATAGAGGCATCCTTATACGTATCGCAGACTACCGTGAGTTCGAGTTTGCATAGACATTTAGCTGTGAAAAAAAGTCTGTTCCCGATGGATTCCGCATAATTTGAATAAAACTCAAAAACAGGTTCGTGTCAATCGGTGTAAGGAAATGCTAAAAAAAATCGACCGAAAAAATGTAAAATCCGTATCCATCATCGTAACATGAAACGAAACTTGGGTATATTCGTACGAGCCGGAAACTAACCAGCAATCAACTATTTGGTTGTTCCAAGATGGACCTAATCCAACAAAAGTAGTTCGTTGGCGAAGCACTTCAAGAAAATGAATTGTTGAAAATGATCGCTTGTTTCTTCGGTTATACTGGACATGTAGAAACCATCGCTTTAGAGGATCGAAGAACAATTATTGGTGAATGAGATTTGTTTGCCAGAAATCATCAATGAAATCAGGAAAAATAACCGAAAACGTCGCATCATTCTTCATGATAACAATGCCAGCTCACATACAGTACTTCAAACAATTGATTTTATTTGACGGAGAGAAACATTGAATCAATGTCTCATTGCCTATATTTACCTGATTAATCGCCTAACGACTTCTTTTTGTTCCCGAATATCAAACAAAAAATGCGTGAACAGAGATTTCCATCACCTCAAAAAGCTTTGAATCCTTCTAAAACCATGTTTTTGGGGTACCAACTTCAGAGAGGCCAAGATGATTCGAGAACTGGTTCAAACGCATGAAAAAATATATAAATCTTGAGAGTAATTTGAAAAACAATAAAACGATTTGTACCAAAAGATTCAACTGTTTTTTGTAAAAACAATCATTATAGTTCTTAAGAAATTTATATTTTCAGATGAACAAGCATTTCTTTATTTACCTAGAGAAATCTTTTTATTCAGTGCTGAACCGGTTTCTTTCTGCACTTAGATTTTATCAGCCCAGCTGTTCTTTTCCATATTTGAAAAAGTAAGAGTTTTTAGTGCAAGTTTTTTAAGAATAATATTTTTAATTTAAAATTTAACGCTGGCAGTGTGAGAAAAAGTAGCAAGAAATGTATACATAAAATACTTGCATCTTTGAAAAAAAAATAAAAAGATGAATGCAAAGAAACAACATAAATTGACTACTGCCTTGCTTGAGATGGTTTTTTGGAAAGCAGGAAAACATAGTTCAATAAATATAATAAAAGGAGATCAGAGGGTTGATGGTTATATGTATTATTTTTGCATTTTAAGTTTTCAACAAAATTTCACATGAAAATACTTTGAATATCACGATGGCATTTGCCATAAAGCATTACACAAGTGATTCCCAAAGTGTCATCTCAGTGCTCTGGGGAGCCACCATTTCCTCAAATAGTTGCCGCAAAATATTACAAGACTTTACTTCCATTTTCAATTTAGCCCACTGGGCTGGTCTAGTGTTAACTCGTCATTGTAACTCAAGTTGTTTAACGGCTGACTTTCAAAGTCAAAGGTTCTGAGGATCAAATCCTAGTAAAAGTTAGTTGTTTTTTACACGGACTTGATTATTAGACAGTGGATACCGGGATACTTTGGAGGTTGGGGTTCAATTAACCACAGTAATGGTCGGCACGAGTCTGTACAAGACTACACTTCATTTACATGAAATCATTCTCATCCCATTGGGTGATGTGGGAGTTTTTTATTGTTCATTAGTTGAACATATTGCAAAGTACACATCAGGAAAAAAACATTGCAGGTCATGACATCTAGTGAAACTGGTGACCACATAGTTACCCCGAAGATTCTATGTAGTTAGTATTTGCAGAAGCCTTTGTAAACTAGATGACATGATACTTGTCTAGATCGTTTTAGTAGTTTCTAGAATTTTCAGGTTCTCTATGTTTATATATAAATAAATTTCAGATTTGCATAGTTTTAATGTTGAATTAGTTTTAAGAGATTGTATCAACTGAGTGTTGTTATCTCACATTTTTGGAGATTATATTAAGTCAAGTTTTTAAAGTAACTTTCCATCATGCAGCAATCTTAATAATGGACTGGTTTTTATTGAACAGCAATACACGGTGTAATAGTGAAGATGAACCGGGCACATTGTCTACCAGTGGCAAGTGTGTGAAGAAGCATAAAAATTGAAAAAAATGATGAAAGCTGTTGGACTTTGATTTTACATAAACAGAAATCAATGGCGAAGACAGGCCATAATGTTTTCTGTGTAAGTTTTGACACCCCAGGATATATTACCAACTAGGATAAAACACTGTTTAAAATCCCCTCATTCCAGCATAGTTACTAAATTATATGATTATTTTACCTGGAAACTAAGCATTAAATCCAGAAAAGGGTAATTTTTATAAGTAGGATTCGATACAAAGCAATCCTTTGCTACCTATCATCTTACAAGATAGCACATAGAATCACAAAATGTACGAAGCCCCATACAATTGCAAAAATCATTTTACTGGCAGCTGTAGGTACTATGAACATTATGATAAGGAAGCTACTTTTAAAACTTACTTTATCCAACAACACCATCGCCATACATCTCACAGCTGCAATACCAGTTAACTGACCAAAATGATCATATAACTGATCATTGGACCTAGTAAAGCACCTCTAGAAGAAAGGTTTTCTTGAATAAACTTGAATAAAAGCAGGGAAAAGTTAGTTAAAAAACTTAACAAATTAAAAGAAATTAAAACAAAAAAAAAGTATAAGAAACCGGTTAACAGCTAAGAAAAATATCATATAAAAGTATTTAAGAAATTAAACAGAAAGTAAAGTAATTTAAGTAAGGACAAAAAAAGAAACATAACCAAAGGTGTGAGATAGAATGGTCGGCCCCCAACCCTATCAGTTTTCTTGTACCAAACCCAACAATTTTCAATAAAATCCAAAAACAAAGTGAATAGATTTTGGTAATGGCTATTAAAATTTAACCAGAATTAAACTAACTAATGAAGAATTTAATTTGATGTTAAATGTAAACAATAAACATTACAAGAGATGTTTATATCTACAAATATATTTACATGTGCTTTAACACACATTCTTTTAATATTTCTTTATAAAAAAGAACCCGATTCATTTTCAGGAATATTTAAATCTGGTTATCTGCAGATGAAAAAATATTGTAAAGTGTAAATTGTTCATTCTTGAATCCTTCAGATGTGTAAAACTGTATCATTCTTTTTAATAAAAGAACTGTTAAAATTTGAAAAGTATATTTATGATGTTTCCTAATTGGATTATATTTTAAAGGATGAACATCAACTACATGTACCCATTAGAACTCAGCTCCTCTAGAAAGTAAAGTATCACTTTTGAAAAGCGTACACTCCTAAATGAATTAGCTAACCCAGCCAAGGAGAGTGTAACAATGTTGGAATTATTTAGTTAAACTTTAAATTAAAACCAGATGTCTACTGGAGGTACTCTTCCTTGGACAGAAAAAACGGGAACATTTAATTGTTAAATGAACTCTTGCTTCACGAAAAATGAACAATAAGACAGTAGACTGCTTTCTTAATGTTGATTCTGCCCTTTTTCCTGGGGCGTTGTTTGCAATATATTATTTACATTAAGACTACAACCAGAGTAACCAAGTTACTGAACAAAATTATTTTATAACAATGTTCTGCTGTAGTACTGTAGTATCATAGATACTTTTTCATAAAATCTGTTCAATTCTGTAAAAAAATCTGTTAAAAATTTGTACTTTCTCTGAACTAAGAGTTTTAACAGTATAAAAAAAATAATTTCACATAACTTATCAACAAACTGAGGGACGAGTCAATAAAAAGGAAGAAGAATTCTGTACTTTAGTTAACATACATAGTTCCACTAAACAGTGAATAAAGTAATAAAAGAAAGTGAAAAGTGGATTTGGATGGTACAAAAACTTAGTTTTAGAAAACGTCTATAGAAAAAGCTTCAGTTCATCCTGATGTAAAGAAGTAAACAAAATATGTATGTGTGGTGGAAGTTGTACCAAAAGTGAGATATTCACATTCATAAAATCAAAATAGATTGGGACTACACTAATGAGATGTGACAATTTAATTCCTGGAACAGCTGTAGTCCGTGCAGTGGTTTGGTTGAAATTACATGGGAAATAAGGTTTGAATGTGTTTTTGAATATTTGAATATTATGTATTTTGAATATATGTGTGTTTGAATATTAATTAAAGCATCAATAGGAGAGATTCATCTGTTGGTTGGTTGGAGGGGAAAAGACTAAAATTTGCCTGTAAATTATTATGGTATAAAAACAAGTGATTCAAATTTTAGAAGTGCTAACATAGAATGTTGCATAAAAATCAACAAAAATGTTATTAAAACATTGAAGCTGCAGAAAATAATAAGTGGTATGGATCCTCTAATTAAAATCAAGTGTTGGTAATCAATGATTGGTAAAAGAAATTAAAATATAAACAAGTTATGAACTATGATCCTAGAAATGGGCTCCCAAAAATAAAGCGACTGAAGGAAAAGTAAAACAGAATGTATGATTTGGTAAGTCTGATATATGAGTATAAATATGATTAAGGTCCAATTAATAGATTAATGGAGGTGAAAAGATAAGTTGATTCAATTGTTAGAAATACTTGAATTGTAACCAAAGAGGTAGAGCAACCTCATCATGAGATAGTTTTCAGTCCAAAAAAAAAGATTATCAGATTAGATCTAATGTATATCTGTAGCCACTAATGTACAGTTCTTAAGGTTATTTTTACAGATGTATTCTTGGAATTGCCATAACCTTGCACAAAAGCATTTCATCCCTGAACAAAGAATAAAGATTACTTTCTAAGTTTTTGTTTAAAAAAACTGAAACTACTTTTGAAATAAATAATATAGCATTATCACACCATTCTGGCTTCAGAACAGGGAAGTGAACCAAGTGTCAAATTTTCACCTTAGAAAAGTAGTAGGCAAACCACCAGGTTGGTCTAGTGGTGAACATGTCTTCCCAAATAAGCCAATTTGGAAGTCGAGAGTTCCAGCATTCAAGTCCTAGTAAAGTCAGTTATTTTTATATGGATTTGAATACTAGATTGTGGATACTGGTGTTCTTTGGTGGTTGGGTTTCAATTAACCACACATTTCAGGAATAGTCGAACTGAGACTGTACAAGACTACACTTCATTTACAATCATATCACCTTCATTCATCTTCTGAAGTAATATCTGAACGGTAATTACCAGATGCTAAACAGGAAAAAGAAGAAAACTAGTAGGCAAAGTTAACTGCTTACTACAGATTTTACCAAGATTTATACATACAATCTGTTCATCTGATCTGATGAAAATCTGATCAGACAAGAAAAATAGGTCCTAGGTTAAAACAGTAAATCGGATCCTTTTAGCCTGATTCCTCAATACCTAGAAAATCTCAGAGCAAAAAGTATCCTAAAGACTGAAAGTTCTGAATCAAAACTGTCATTTATTGCTAACGTATAACCTATTAATCAACAAAGGAAAGTCCTGAAGATGAATTAAAAAATACAAATGAAATGAGATAAGTTCTACGTTTTTAAGGATGACACTTCTAAATGCCACAAACAGTGGGAGAATAAAACACGCTTATTACTGTAATGGAATTAATACATAATTCAAATTTGAAATTCAAGAGAATACAAATCTTTAAATATTTGGACTCCATTGTCACTATCATGGTTCAGAATAAGATGTAGACAGTGAATAAATGTAGTAACTAAACCGAGCAATTTTTGAAAAACTCCATACTTCTGAAAACGCAAGAAACTACGTCTACTGTGTACAGTATACAAATAATTTATATTTTGTTTACTAAACTGTAGCCTATTAATCATTAAAAATGTATATAAGACACAAGATAAATGGCATTGAAAAAATATTTAATCATGATCCATGATGTCATAACTACAAGCTAAGATCAAGGCTGGAGCTAGACTGGCAGAGATGAGACAGAGATCCATGACACTACATCATGTAGTTAATATTCAAAATCATCAAAGAGGAATAATAAAAACTTTTATATATTTTCTACTTCTGTCTTCTACTTACTCAATGAAAAATACACTTTAATGAAAAATTACAAATGCACATGCATACAATATGCACGAGTACAAAGGTGTGTATAAAAAATAAAACCACATCTTTTAGTTGTGAATGTATATCAAGTACAGTATGGCTTTCAAAAAATAAAACAATAATAACGGAAAAAATTTGCTTGTTCATATCTTAAACAAAAATAAACTCAAGAGTACAAGAACAAGCAAACAAGTGCTCTCAGGAAAAGGCAATTTTTATTGTTAGGCAACATCAAATATGTAACAAAGAAACAATATCAAATTATACAATTTATAAAATAAATTTATGAGAAGATGACAAACGACAAAATTAAATTTTAAATTCCACTATCATTGAAGTTAACAATAACTTCCTCACTAATGTTCCATTAATTCTGTTTTTAGCTGTTACCTAATTAACTAAGAATAAAGACAACCTGAAAATACCATTCTGCAATCGCTCAATAATAAAATGATAGTATATCTGAGAATATATTCAAATAACCTTGACTAGAAAAATTTCATTTACATCTAGTCAATATATCAATAATAAACTTTATATAGACTGTCCCTCAGTATGGTCATGTTAAAACCATTAGCTATTGTTAAGGTAGAAAAACTATTTGACGCTGCATAGAATTTCTATAAACTGTTTGAAGCCACGTAATTCCAATTTCATGGATACCTATTGTGTCTTGATTGAAATGATCAGGTGCACATTCTTTTAAGTCTTCATTTTACTATTAATGCTTCTTGTTATTTTACTTTTAAAACTATTATTTTTTTATTTAAAAAAAACAATAAAGAAAAAAATATATATATTATAATCTCCATTTTTATTACGGTTTTCATATTTCCATCAATTCCAACAAGCTAGATCTCAAATCACTACAGTACTAGTTTGAAATGGAAAATATGAAACAGCAATAAAATAAAACAAAAAACAAGACAATCAGCATGTAAATTGTCTTTATTCAAAACTACTTCAAGCTATTATTAAAAAAACTTATCTCCAATGTGAAGAAATATAAGTTAACAAAGTGAATTCACAAGTCAAGAGCCAACTTCTTTGGCTGTCATAGTATGTGAATCTTTTAAATAGACGATTCTATGTTCAAAATTTGTTCAGGCTGGCTATCTTTCATTAAACACTACATACTTCTAAGAGTAAATGCTCGCTATAAACAATTTGTCCACAACTGAACAAAAACAACAGATACTTAATACAACAAAAAATTCATGATCATTTACAAGTCTGTATCAGAAAAATATAAAAATGAACTTATAGCTAAGAAACAAAGAGCCTTTAATTAAATTCCCAATTTCCAAAAAAAGACCCAATTACACACTCATTTATTCTTTGACAATAACAATAACGTACAGGAATTAGAAGATTAAATCATGCAGAGATTATATTTGGCACCAAAATATCAATTAAGATTTTTCATAATCAAGGAAGAATTTGAAAATAGCTCATACTCATAATTAGTCTTACTAAAACCTAATTATTGTACTCTAAGGCAAAATAATGAAAAGTGTCATTCATGATTGTGTAATGCGTTGAAAGTAATGTCTCTAAACCACTTAATAGGGCAGCTCTCCAAACACAGAGTAGAAATTAACCATGTTTTTCTAGAAAACACATGAGTAGATTTTGCTGGACTATTTGTAAATAACCTTTCTTATCTAAAGTAGTGTTACAATAAAATATTATGTTACAGATTTTATGTTTTTCAACTCAAGTTACTCATTTGAATTATTTAGTGATTTATCATCACAAGAGTTCATTAAAAGTATTAAGAAAGTTTACAACAGAATGAAGACATTTCATAAACTTCTACAGCAACAATAGCAGAAATTATTTGGGACTTCTAAAAAGTAATCATTAAGAAAATCCTTTTTATCAAGAAAATTTAATAAAGATGTTTACACATCTACGGCACAAGGAAGATATGGCATTTCATACTACCAAATCTGCCATATTTTGGTGGACTCTCGGAGGCATCTATTAAATATATATGAAATATCATTTCAAAAACAGTTATGAGCAAAACATAATCAACGCAAAATCTTAAGAATTTTGCGCTTTCATTTTTAAAATACAAGTCATTAAAAATTCAAGACCTCTTTATAAATAATCTCCATTTACTTAACACTTCTTCATTACTAATTTCCTTTACATTAATTGTTTTTACTAAGTCAATCTTTCTTACTTAGAAAATAAAAAAACCAAGGCAACTGCAGCAGATGTACTAACATCTTTAGTTTGAAAAACTAAACAATGCAACTTTCCAACTAGTTTTGGTGATGCAAATGAATAACATTAAATATGTTAAACTGAGTGCAAATTTCAAAGACTTTTTAACTTTCTTCATTTAACACTTTTTTCTTCTTAAAACAGAGTATTTTGATTATAAAAATAATGACTAGTTAATAATTACAGAGAAAAAGTACGCTTGTGAACATTTTTTGGTTTTTTATTTATTTCTATTAGTAGACTAGGAAAATTTAGGCTTATCACTTAACAAAACCAATACAGATTGTTGTTGATACCTTTGATTTATTTATTTAGCGTATGGCACCAAAACACAACACCAATACCTTTGATAAGAGGTTAAGTATCATTTCCTTGCTATAGGAGCACATTTAGTTTTTCAATTACTTTGAAAATAATTACTTTGAAAATAAGTTTTTCAATTACTTTTTCTGGCATAATAAATTTCACATTCTAGCTAATTTTATATTAAAAAAAAAAAAAAAAAAAAAAAAAACACTCGTGATTAAAATGCATTGACAAGAAGAAATTTTGCCAAGAAAATAGCAAAAGACATAAGAATCAAGGCTAAAAAATACAACAAAAACTGTTTAAATATACACAAATTTGAAAACAATGCTAACCAAACTTTGTGTTGAGCGATAGCAATTTGCTCTGAGGGTTCTGGGTTTGAATCCTGGTCAGGCTTGGTATCTTTCATACGCTAAAAAATTCATCTACTATTATAAAACTTTAATTAAGTGTGGCTTGTACCTGTTGCTTGTAGAGAAAATATATAAATGTATTCAAACTTGGAAGCATTGCCTAAAGCTAAATAATCAGTAGCCTTGAGGAAGAAAATTCTCAGCATAGTCGACCACCTCAAACAAAAATTTCATAGATTTGTCTGTCTAAGAAGCAAACAAGCAGATTCATGAGATGACATATAATCTCTTTAAACACATCTTATGTTTTAAGATCTTCTGTTAATAACAGTTTTGAGAACTTATAAGAAACAAACTAAAAACTGTTAACAGCGATCATAATTTTAATTTAATTATAATTAATTTTTTCTTTCATTTTTCACTTTTATTTTCTCATAGTTTGACAGAAAAATGTTTGTGATTAATGTTAACTCTAGATATGTTTATATTTCTAGGTGTAAAACAGTCAAAATCAACAAAACTAAAAAAAAAATAATGATTTTCAGTAACAAGAAGCAAGTATGATTTATTAACAAAAAAAGAAAATGTTTTTTTTAAATTTTCAACATTTATATCAATACTAGGAAAAAACCACTTTAACAAAACAAATAATCTGTTAGAAATAAACTTATAATACATAAAATTAAACAAAATAAAAACAATAACAGACTTAAATATAATAACAATTAAAATTTAATGAAATCTTATAGTGAATAATGAAAAATACTTTATCCAGTATTACATAGATAATACGTACTGAATGGGTTTCAAAAAAACAATCAAAAATGGATATAATGAAAAAATTACATGGGTT
The DNA here is from genome assembly GCF_047948215.1 of Lycorma delicatula. Classification (NCBI taxonomy): domain Eukaryota; kingdom Metazoa; phylum Arthropoda; class Insecta; order Hemiptera; family Fulgoridae; genus Lycorma; species Lycorma delicatula. Next base: position 82,203,089 of record NC_134456.1, on the reverse strand, counting down.
TCTAAGACAAATTTTGCAATAAATTAAAACTAAATCAGTAAATTCATTATTACACCACAAGAAAAAGACCATAATTATAAAAAGAATAACATGATAAATTTTTAAATTTAAAGTAACATAAAACAATTTGCAAATATGCTAAAAAATACATTCAAGATTATAATACATCAAAATTAACATAAAGACTACCAAACGCAACAAAAATTATACAATCATGGTAACTAATAATAAATTAATAAAAACTAAACTGCACTACAAACAATTAATATTACTGATATAAATGAATAAACAAATAATTTACTAAAAATAATAAATATCTATTATAAATAAAATTGAAATATATTTGCCTGAATAAAGTTCGGGGTTTTTTCCTACATTTTCTCTCGTAAAATGGGGGGAGGGGGTCAACCTACATCCAGGGTTGACTTTGGATTCAATTGGGTTTCTAAGTTGTTTCATAGTTTATTTTCATTTCTATATTCGTGATCGAGGACTTATTACGGTTTATATTTATAGTAATAACTTATTATTATTATTATTAATAAAAGTACCTAATTAATGCAAAAGGTTGGATAAATGAGCATTTAGTCAAAGACTAGCTTAAAACAGTCTGGTCCAGAAACTTAGGTAAGGAAAAAGCCAGATGATACTGCAAGGTATCAGATAGGTTATATCGTGATTAAACAAAGATTTAGAAATTAACTCGTCAACTGCAATGCAAACCATATCCAGGAGCAGACATTGATAGTGACCATAATTTAGTGATAATGAAATGTAGATTGAGGTTTAAAAACCAGAAGAAAAGGTGTTAGATGAATCGGTGGAATTTAGAGAAGCTTGAGGAAGAGGAGGTAACGATTTTTGAGGATGAAATTGCAAAAAGTCTGAGCAAAAAAGAAAAGGTAGAAAATACAGAGAAAAAATGGAAGAATGTTAAAGAGAAAATTATTAAATCAGCAGAACAAAGAAAACTGGTAGAAAACCTTGGATATCAGAGGATATATTGAAACTAATGGATGAACATACAAAGTATAATAATGGTAGTGATGAAGAAGGTAAAAGGAAATATCTACAAATACTATAAATGGCATGGATGAAATCCTTTGCAAGAACTACCACATGAAAATAAACAAGAACAAAATGAAAGTAATGATATGTAGTAGAAATAATGTAGATGGACCAACAAATATAAAAATAGGAAGAAAAAAGATTATGGAGGTAGAAGAATTTTGTTATTTGCGAAGTAGAATTACTAAAGATGGATAAAGAAGGAGCAGTATCAAATGCTGAATAGCACAGGCAAAAAAACCTCTCAGTCAGAAATATAATTTGCTTACATCAAAAATTAATTTAGACGTCAGGAAAACATTTTTGAAAGTATATGTTTGGAGGGTATCTTTATATGGAAGTGAAACTAGGACAATTAGAGTACCTGAGAAGAAAAATTAGAAGCTTTTGAAATGTGTTGCAATAGGAGACCGTTAAAAATCAGATGGATAGATAAAGTGACAAATGAAGAGGTGTTGTGGCGGCAAATTGATGAAGAAAGAAACATTTGAAAAATATAGTTAAAAGAAGACAGACTTACAGGCCACATCTTAAGGCATCCTGGAATAGTCACTTTGATATTGGAGGGACAGATAGAAGGGAAAAATTGTGCAAGCAGGCAATGTTTGGAATATGTAAAACAAACTGTTAGGGATGTAGGATGTATGGGTATACCAACACGAAACGACTGACACTGGACAGGGAATCTTGGAGAGCTGCATCAAACCAGTCAAATGACTGAAGACAGAATACAAACAGACAGAAATAAAGTCAATAGTAATCTGGTTTAAATACCTCAAATAATAACAAATATCTTAAATAATGCAAACAACAAACTATCTAAAGCACAAAAGTTAACCTGGTACACCTACAGTAAAAATCCTGATGTGGACAATACATGACTTCCTTATATGCCTATTAAATTACATTTATACATTTTTTTAAAATGAAAAGTACATAAAATTTTATTTCATTAATAACTTCTGATATTTTTTCATTTTTTATTATTATTGAATTATTATTCATCATAATTTTTTTTTTACAAAGAGAAATTAATAATTATAAATAAATCAATATATTTAAATTAAAAACTTAAAAAAAAGGAGATGAAGTCTGATTTGAATTGATATGCCTTGACCTTAAATCCAAATATTTCATTAATAAAATGTTATTTGGCTATAACTCTGGAACCAATGAAAATAAGTACCGCCTATGAATATCATTGAAAAGCTCTCAATGAGACTTATTACTGCAGCTAATTTTTTTGGATTTTGGGCTTTTTTGGATACTTTTGGTTCAGTCGATTGCAATCAAAAGAGGAGGTGCAAAACTAGATGTTACAACAGTCCTAAATCCAAAATTTCAACATCCTACAGCTAATTGTTTTTGAGTTATGGATACGTGTATATACATATGCACATACAGACATCATGCCGAAACTAGTCAACGGATTCAGGGTTGGTAAAAATAGATATGTCCGTTAAAATTTGGAAACTGAAATTTTTCGTGATCACAATACTTATTTACTTCATATAAGGATAAAAAAGTCTATCCATAAACGCAAAAATAAGACACTACAACACAGTTATAAAACCAGAAGTCACATACACAGCAGAAACACTCTTCCACCTGAACAAACAATCAAAAACAGACAGACTCGAGAAAATCTAAAGAAGAATTAGAAAAACCTGCATCAACAAAAAGTACTGAAAGACATTCAGTGACGGATCATGTCCAACTAAGTCATGTACAAAGAATTAGAACCTATCATTTACACCATGCATAAGAGACTAGGATTCTTTGGACAGATCATGAAGATTCAAGATTCAAGACTTTTGACAGTTGGTACAGTACAGTATCAACTTAAAAAACACCAAGACAGAATGCAGATAGACCAAAGAAATATAACAGAGCATCTGAAGGAAATCAGCCTTACACCAGAAGACACCACAGACAAAATTAAATGAAAAAAATCAAAGACAAAAATATTTGCTTCACACTCACAAGAAAGAAACTAGAACAACACAAACATTTTCAACACTAGAAAGGACATGGAAATCGGAATGTATGAAAAAGTTCTGGGAAGACAGCAAGGCTTGAACAGTCCCTTCGAAGAGACTTGGATAATTGACTGACTAAAGGGATCCTATGTGGTCATAAAAAACTAAAAATAAATACAATATACTAATGTAATATTTATACACAATACATTTTGCAATTAATTTCTTATTGATGCTTTATCTGGTGGAACAAAAAAATTTCTAACAGTTTTTTTTCTCTGAAAATCAAATTCAAAAATGGGGGTAGACCTATATTCGAGCAAATATAGTAATTAAATCAATAAATGGATACAATAAATTTTTAATATACATTCTGCTCTAGCGAATTGAAACTGTTGTCCAAGTTTCCCAAATTATTTATCTCTAAATTCTTATCATTTGTGACATAAGATTCATTGAATATATACTACAGTAAATATAAAAAAATTAAAATGAATAGTGTATCAAACTAATTAACCAAAACTGTTATGGCCTTGTATATACATATCTGAATAAATAAAAACTAAAATATTAATTAGATTCGTTGGTAATCTAAAAATGAAATCAAACAATATTCATTTAACCTTTGTTTTCTATTTGACATCTGTGGTTTGTAAAAATGAATAGTTTTGAAAATATTTCTGGAAGACACTTATTGCTGGAACACAGAAACCCAGTAAAATCAACTTCAATGAAGAAAAATGATGATAATTATGAATTTACAACACAAACTAGTTCAATTATAGACAGAAATAAGTATATTTTTTTAATTAGCACCTGAATCTAATTTTAGACAATATTATAGTCGGCTATATGAACTATTCTAACAGTGCAACAGCATTTGAAGTAGCTGTATCAATAAGCAAAATTTAGACAAGAAATTTTCCCTATGATAGCAAGTTTTCTTTTAATAATGAAAACAATGCTACTAAAACCTAAAAAATAATCTTCAGAAAAAAATTTATATAAATATGAAACAAAACTAAAAGAGAGAGATCATTCATTAACAGAAAAAGAAATTACAAAATTCCTTGTATAGTACAAATGAGGTGATTTCTAGCTATCTGAAAAGACTCCTGATGTCTGAGAAATAAAATAAATAAAAATGATTGCACTACATACACCTGTAAACTAATCATGATCAAGAAAACACCACATATGTGAAGTAACTGTGAGAATTTAAAATGATTAATTATGTTCAACTAACTAGAAAATCATTAGAAAAAAAACCTTTAATAATAACAAATTGGTATAGATTTGTACCAATAGGCAAGGTTTTTATTTCATAACATATTTATTTATTTTTAATTCAGCACTAAGAATAAGAGTTTTTTGTAGTTCTAACAACAGTTTTACTCCAAAGAATATGGGGATCTTACTAATAATTCATTCATTCACAGTGTTCTGCCATTAGGTCCTGTCGTGGTTGCTGCTCTTGTTTTATCCTTTGTTAACCTCTTTGTTTCTGTATATTTTCCCTTTTCCATAAATTATATTTTTATTATATAATGTTGTTTTAAACAACACAAGCTTGCTTCCTTAACTTAAAAAGCTAATTTATGCAGCATATAATACAAAAATGGTGTTAGGTTCAACTTATACAAAATACTGTAACGGTAAATTTTATAATGCATCAGGGTATGAGTAGTAATACATAATTTCAACTTAATTACTCTGGTTTCAGTTAGCTGAAAACATGGTTTAAGGCAATAAAATAAGTTACAATAGGCAAAAACTACCATTATTTATAATTAATTACAATGCTGTCTCAATAATCTGGTCTACATGGACAGATGGGGACTGGAGTACTAAAATGTCCAGACTACTAGTTGAGAATTTTGAAAATGGAGAATAAGCAATTCAAGAAAATATTTTGGCCCACTGGTAGTTAACAAATGATGTTTATTAAAACACAGGTTACTAAAAGTTTTGTATGAACCAGTGTTTCTCAACCTGAGATCCACAAACCACCTGTGATCTATGATATGGGACAGATGGTCCACAGGCAAGACTTAAATTAAATTGAAAATCATCAACCCGAACATATAATAATTTTAAATGTGTTTTCTGAATAACTTTTATGATAAATTTCTATGGGTTCACTGTTCAGGCTTATAGTGACAAGAACAAACTTTCCTTATCGAAAAAATAACAGTTAATCGATTTTTAAACCAACAGTGATCTTAAAATGTAATTCTGTGATATCGGTTTAGTTGAGTTTGGATCTCACCTTTAGCGAGAGGTGAATTTACTTTACGTGAAGAAGCACTGAAAATGGTCAAGCAGTTTTCAACAACCTATCTTATTTTCAAGGCTCCTTCAAATAAAAACAAAATACTAACATTTTCTTAATGTAAATCCCAATCTTCGATTGAAGTTGACCAATATTGAGCCAGATATTCAGGAATTCTGCAAGGGTCGACAAGCTCAACTGTTTCATTAAAAGTAACATAACCGTGTGATTTATTTATTTAATAAAAAAAAATCTGTCTTCAGTTATGATTTAATTTTAATAGTTATTTCTAACTTAATTAATTATTTTTTATATGTACTAAAAACATACCTTTATATTTATTACATTATAAATGACACAGTAAGTCAATAATTGTTGGTAATACCCATGTAGGTAAAAAATGAGACCAAATAACTTAATGATCTGTAGAATTTTTGAGACATTTTACTGGTCCTTGGGCATAAAAAGGTTGATGAAACACTGATATATATATATATGCGTTTAAAATTTGTACTACTAAGTTATCACAAGTCTTTTTACATGCACAAGCATATTATTAAATGTCTTTTCAATGTTTTTTAATGTCTTTTTAATTTTCACAATGATTTAATTATTACCTTGTTCTTCAACCTATTTATAACACACATTGCAGAATGACAGACCAGGCTCCAATAGGAGTCTTTTTAATTAATAAGTTTTGGCTTTTTCCAGTTAAGCAATGAACTCCAAGTCACCCGATACTATGTCTTATTACTTCTACTGTGAGTTAGAAACGCATTTAATTTACATTAAATATGACCACACTTTTACCTCATTGATCCTGGAAAACTTTCTATAATATTTCAGAATCTAGCCCATCAGCATCTAACTTTCAATATCCATGTTAAGGTTCGGTTTTTAGCCTTAATCTCAGTTGTAATTTTGATTCAAATAATCTTAATTTTGATCTCTGTAACACATGGGATTTGATTGGTACAAAAGTTTTTATTATTTAATTATAATCCTTGAATATAATTATCTCCATATTATGAAATAAATGTAAATATCAATATCATTAGTCTTTTTCTGACACAGGCAGGACTAGTGTGAGAATGTTGTAATAGGCCAAACGACCGGATATGTCAGAATAATAATAATAATAATTGATCAGATTAAAGAGAATGCACTGTATTACAAATACTTAATTAGTTTATTTATAACCATGCGGTTAATTTTTGGTATCCATATTAGACATAAATGAAGACAATAACTATAACATTATAATTACGCAATCACAATTAAAAATTTGTACTATCTTAAAATTACTATTATCTTGCATCTCTTATTTAAGTCACTGAATTTAGCAACATAATTTTGGAAGATTGACTTTTTAACTATAAATACAACTAACTATCATCTTGCTTATTTATAAATACACAGTAATCTAAGATTAGTTAAACCTCAACAACGATTACATTAGCAAGTATGAAAGATCTATGCGGCACCAGAAAGTGTGCTGTTATTAAAAGTTAATCAAACATTAATGGCATAAATTGAGATAATAATTCTTCCTCATAGAAGAATTTTCTATCAAATAACATAATTTTTTTAAGCAGCTCTTTAAAAAATGGTTTTGATTAAAGAACTGTTATGAATAATGCGGTTTGATAAAAACATTACTTCAATAAGAGGACTCTGAAAACTGTTTAAAGTTCATTTGAGTCAGCGAGTGAAAAGAAAATGAACTTTGCAGCAACGATTAATCTGAGAAAGAACTAAAATTGTACAGATGGAATTATAAAGTGTTGATGCATTATCAATTAACGCATCAAACACACAAACTAATCCAGTTAATCCACATAACTGATTTGTATTTCGTGGCATGGTTGTTACCAAATATATAAATCATATGATTGAACCAAACTAATAACTAAATAAACAAGCATCTTTCAATAAGTTATCTAAATTCTGCTATACAATAAACACCAAAACACTTATTTTACAGTCTTTTTACAAGTAACTTTTATTCGTACATTGTCCTGTTGGTAATTTTTTAATTAAATCCTATAATTATGCCTTTTATGTGGCTAAGATAACTAAAATTACTAATAAATACTACAACAATTAAACAAAAACACTTATAAATGTTAAATAAATGCACTTCATGTTTTATACACATTTTAAAATGAATTATACACAATTAGAAATCTTATAGCTGGCAATGACAACACTAAAAAACTAATCTTTCTTATTTCATATATATTAACTCTTTGATAACATAAATTAGCATGGATTCCCTACACGAATGAAAAAAATCCTAATTCATTATAAGTAGTCTCTGCCTATTTATTCATTTATTTTTTTTTAAGTAGTACTCGGGGATTCAATTTCATATAAATAAAATTCTGAGTTTGGTATCTTTGAGCACTTCTTTTTACATTGCAGGGCAAATACATTCTTCTTTCTTAGTTAAAAAGTGTAATTCTTTAAATAAATAAATTCCAATCTGTACAAAAAATATTTTAAAAATCTACTATGGTTTCTATTCCAAGAAGGGGAGTAAATGTATTTAGCGATTAATTTTGGTATCCTTATTATATTGTTTCACTGAACATATTCTAATTATTATTATTTCCTTTTTTTTTTAATAAATTGTTTTCATTAGTATTTTATAATACATAACAGTTTTTCAATATAAAAATAATACCATATTTAATCTGTAGTAATGTAAAAGAAATATATGTCTACTCACACTTCTATTTTTAAAACCTTATTGTATGTAATATTTTTCAAAAAATAAGTTACATATTACTTAGTATTTTATAATTTACCTAAAATTATTAAATAAAAATGTTTATTCTTCATCCCTATGTTTATATAAATGTCTAGACTTTTAGATTTTACAAATGGCAAAATTGATTCCACAATCATAAAACAGAAACTAATTTTTAGGTATTGAGCGCTATAAATTACAATAGCTATTGCTTACAGATGGGGGAAACCAAAGTAAAAGAACACAAAAATTCTGAACGGTTAGAAGTAGATGATGAAGATCATGATATGAAAATCTTGCAGAATACTAAGGGAAGTTCTGGATGAGAAAGAGTACTCCACCACAAAAATAAAAACTTACTACTGCATAAGAAATTCCGGACATTGTAATTGGTCTAGCAGAACATGAATCACCATGTTTTAAATTTGAAGGAAATTATTTATTATTCATTACAAGACAACAACAGACATACTTTCAGCTTAAGTAAACCAATCTTTGCATACAAGATATTTTAATAAAACAATATAATTTTTATATACACTTTAATATAAACAATTACCATATTAAATCATTATCAGATTATTTAAAATCATTATCCTCTGATATTTTTTGATATCTTGTTTATGTATAATAATTTTTATGAACTTTTTTAATTACTAAAGCATCACAACTTTCTTAAAACTGGCCTCAGGTAATATGCTATGAACTTATAATTATGACAAATATTGAAATAGCCTTCCTCATTAAGTAATAAGGTGAGAAAAACAAAAAAACACTAAAACCCCTAGTTTTACAAGCAATTTACAGTCAGTCTTCTCGACTATAATCTGTAAATCAAAATTTTATTCTAATATATTCATAATACAGACCATACTACTACAGGTGTTTTTTTAATATAGCAGGCTGAAATAAACGATTCATATAAGAGTCACCTTTAGGCTTTGCAGATAAACATAGGACCAAGTATTTACCGTCAGCAATAAAAAAGTTAGCGGACAGGTAGAGAGAACTATGATTAAACTTCAGGACTACAACACTGACAGTGAAATAATCAATGATACAGATGTAATTAACAAAAAAGGTTATGCTTAATAAACTGATAAATGCAATCAGATCATTACATGAGGGATTGTAAGATTAAACAATACAGAACATAACATTTGAGATACAGAAAGGACTGAAGCAAGGTAACAGTCTGAGTCTGAGTCTAGCAATGATAGATTAGATCATGAAGATTTCTAAAAGAATGTGACTGAAAATGACAATATAAAGCAGCAAATTCATCCCGTTTATTTATTTATGTGAACTATATATTTTAGTTGCTGGACTCTAGGAATTCAGCAAAGAACAACAAAATACTAAAAGAACTTTAGAGAAAAGAAATAATTATCTGATGAAGAAAACAGTACTGACAGTTAGCATAAATGAAAATGAAGATAAAGAATAACAATAAAGTGTGGGTTTATTAACAATAAATGCTGAGCAAGTGAACTGCTATGACATGAGGACAATAATACACAGGAATGGATAAACATATAGAAAAGAAAATCTTTAAAAAAGTAAAAAAAAAGCTAATAAAGTGTACAGTCTGTAAATAAAACAATAATAGGACAGAAAAAAAATTGAACAGAAATTCAGTGTAGTGTATAACTCACTAATTTTTTATATACTTTCTCATATGTTAAAGCCAATCGATGAAAGATAAATGGCTTCCAAAATAACCACAGCCACACACCTTCCAATAACCAAAAATGGTACTAAGAATTAGCGAAAGAAGAAAAAGTGCATGTCATCTTTCACTTTTTACGAGCTGAATTGCTAAACTTTGCTTAGACAACCATGACTCAAATAACTGTAAAAAAAAACCAAAAACTATTTTACCACTGAGGGTGACTGTAAGGGTACAGAGTTAGATTACTTGTTTCATCGGTAAATGTGAATTATTTACATAAAAACAATTTAAATAAAAAAATATTTAAAATATTACCTATAAAACTGTTATAAATTTCAAGGTGTAATTACACGCTATATAAATAGAACGTGAATTTGCAATACAGAGAAAAATATGTGTAAATTTTTCTCATTAGTTGTTTACTAATGCTGTAAATATATCTGTCATGTTATCTGAGTTAGCTACACTTCATCAACAAGAATGTTTCATTTTTCATGATGCCAAAATTGCAAGAAAGTCCTCATTCCTTTAGATAGTTACAGAAATGAAATACAGAAAAGAAAAATATATTTTATAAATATACATATGAAATACATGCTTGGTGAGTATAAAATACAAACATTTATATATATATATACTCACCAAGCATGTATTTCATATGTATATTTATAAAATATGTATATATATATATATATATAATAAGTAGGTAATACAAGTACTTACTTTCATCAGGTGTCACTGGTTGTATACAGTAGTATGAATGATACCTGCTGAAAATCAGTAATAAAAGGTATGCAATTTTTTTTATACACAAAAAATGGTGGAAACAGTGCAACTGAAGATACAAAATTTAAAAACTTAAAGAATACCATTAAATAGTTCAGTACATGACAGCTTAATTGAATTTGAAGGCATGAAAATAATGCTGTATGGGGAAAAAACTATAAAAGTTATATTATGTGCACAAATGTAATGGAAGTATGTAAGTACGGAGTGAAAGATGAATAAAAAAGAATACAAAAAAGTATATACATATATATATATATATATGCTATTGCATAAGAGTATGTTAATGTGCAACTTAAATATATTTAGTAAGATATAAGCACTGTAAATACTTTCTTTCATTTACAGTTACAAAAGATGTACAGTATTTTAAGTATGTGTAATTCAACCACAAATATAATCGTTAAGGGCAACCACTGTAATATTCAATTTTTTTTTTAAATTATGCAAATGACACTTCAAAGTTGACTCGTTCAGATACAAGTCAGTTTACAAAAAGAGAACAAGTATTAACAAATAAAAATCTAGTTAAAAACAAATAATAAATGAATAATAATAATAACAATAAAAGTAATAAATGAACAATATATAAATAAATAAGAAAATAAATAAATAATACATGAATATAATACATAATTTAAAAATATGAATGTAATCATAACAATTACAGGATTGTATTCATATTAATTGAATAAAATAAGGTGTTACTTATAACTGTTAGAAATAATTACGATATAATATGAAATAATTTATTATAATAATATTATAAAAAACTAGTAGATAACAACATACGACAACTAGTAGTACAAACATAAATTACAGAAAGATGTAAACAAAATATCAAATTAAAAAAAAAGATAAATTCATAAAAAATTATTACACTTTAACCATGGTTTGAGTTTAAAAATTTTATTTTTGGAATGTTTAACATGGAATAGTCAGCCTTTTACACAATACTTTAAACATAAAATGTCAGGTAAAAATGTAATCAAACACAAAATACAAATAAATAAGTAGATAATAAATAGGAACATAATAAATAAAGTAAATATGCACTATACATAAACAGAGTATTTCTAAAGTACTTATACAAAACAAACCTTTAATAATGAAAAAAATAAATAACTTACATAATTGTTTGAAACATCAATGAATACAGTATATCTTCAAGTATCATTCCCATCTAACACCATTAGCTCTAAATGTTCTCATTACATGGCACGTGCCATGTAATGACGCCAGGTCAGGGTTGACCTTCAGTTTCTGAAGCGGCAACTGAACAAGTGAGACAGACATTCATTTGTAGTCCAGGTATGTCAACAGGATGTGCCAGCTTGGAAGTGAATATTCTTAGGGTTACAATATGGGGTAATGCATAACTGATTGTCATATAAACCCAACAAATTACAACTGACACAAGGTGTAAGTGCAGGTGATAAAGAAAAACGAATTGGATTTTGTATAAACATGTTAAACAAAATTGGGAACCTTAAAAAAATTGTGTTCAGTGACAAAGCAACCTTCTGTACCAGTGATGAAGTCAATTGACATAATGTTTGGATATAAGTTGAGTGGAATCCACATCACATAATCGAATATGTATGGGACTCGTCTAAGGTAAATTTTTTTTGTGCTGTAAGCTGTCACAAAATTTACATCCTTTTTCTTTTTGCAGAGTCAACTGTAACTGGCATATCATACTTGGACATGCTTGAACATTATCTAATGTCCCAATTACAACAGGATGTGGGCACAGAATTAATTTTCTAGCGAAATGGTGCGCCACCATACCATTATCTTCATGCAGTTGTTGCATATCTAAATAGCAAAGTGCCGGCTTGGATTGAATATGATGGAACAATTTCCTGGCCACACGATCACCTGATTTAACTCCAGTGTTCTTCGTATTGGGTTACATAAAGACAGAGAGTTTGTTCCTCTGCTTCTAGGAAATGTTGACACGCTGCGGCTCAGGATAACACAAACAGTTGCCACCATAGATAAGACATGCTTCATAGGATTTGGCAGGAAATTGATTACAGATGGGACATCTGCTGTGTTACCAAAGGTAGCCGTATTGAACATCAGTAAATAAAACTTGAGCAGTATTGAACATCAGTACATAAAACTTAAAGATATACGGTATTCAGTGTTGTATCAAACATTTTTGTAGGTTATTTACTTTTTTCATTACTAAAGGATACTTTTGTATAACTAATTTAGCTGTACCCTATAATGATTTGATAACATAATACAGAACTCAAACATATATTAAAAGGAATCACAAGATAAACAAACATAAAAGAAGAAATACGGAAGATTTATGTTTACATTGCAATTTTAGTCTACGGAAGTGAATATAATAAATAACAAACACAATACCAATAACTAAAAATGATAAAATAAACCTGCTGCATTATGACTGATGCCTAAATATTTAAAACAGACTCTTTTTTTACAATTTTATCATACTTATTTCACTTCAGTTATTTATTTATTTTTTACATCTCATTTATCTACATTAGTCTTTCTGTTTATACAATTATTAACTCTCATTTTGCAGATTAAAACCTTTCATTGTGCAATAGTTCTCTTACATACAGAGCAGACTGATTTTTTCACAAATCATACTTTAACAGTTCAAAAAACAATGAACCTTAAGTCTAATCCAAAAGACTTAATCGGTTTAAAATTAAAGGAAGATAACAAAATTATGTGACACATTGTAATACAAGTACTTTGTGATAATAAACAAATTCGTACATTTAATACCTTACGTTATAACATAAGATGTTATGTTATAACAGTAACACCAATAAGATTAATAAACTTATAGTCAAACCTGTTATAAACTTATAGTCAATCTGTTTATTAGCATAAAGTTTTACACAATTATTATTATATATCAGTCAAATACAAAATGTTACGTGCAAAAAAATTGGGATCTTATCCTAACTGTGTGAAGGGCACTTTTTAAGTTGTTTTATATTTCAGCATTATCACAACTGTTAATTTCTGTTAACAATATCAGACCAAAGTTTTTGGTTATTATCTAATAACTTGAATACAGATCTTAATAATTAATGGATAAATTCTAAGATTAACCCAACATCTGTGTATATCAAATGAATCTAATTCCTGATTATTTTTGTTATTAATTTAAGCTCAGTAGGTAATACTCTACATTGTTATTGCTGTAGAAATGCTGTTAATATATTACTAGTTATATGAGTGAAGTTTCTACAATAAAATGTTATATTCCATGCATGTATATTGATTTACAAAGCAAGCAGAAGAATAACAATAAATAATTAACAAATAATTCCCATCTGCCATGTTTAACAACAATAAGGTTTATTTACTGGTGAAACTGGAAATTAATGTCTTACCACATTTTGTGAACAGGAACTGGAAACTGGCACGATAATATTGTCACTTGCTAGAATGGATACTTAAGGAAGTGTGCATTCAGAAAATATACAGTTCTGAGAAAACTAGTATGAAATTTTAAATACAATAATTGATGAAAGTTTACAAGAAAGAAAAACTATGCTGACCATGTGTTACTGTAGCAGTTGGTTTTTGGTTAACATTTATTATAAAACTAAGCATGTTTTTTTTTTTTTTTTGTTAATTTGTTGACAAATTAACAATAAAACTACAAATCATATTGTTAGATAGGTTACTTAGATCAAGACAGGAACAATTTGATAGAGAATCACAGATACTATTTTGAGAACCCAGCCAGTGGCTTGCATAAATAAAATACAATGTAAGTGGAAAACACATAAAATTAAGGAATAAGACGCAATTTGGAACTAGTCAAAAAATGCTTGATAACTGATAGCTTCTTTACAACTTTTTTGGTATGAGAATGTCAAAAAATTAGGGAATTCTGTTTTGAGTGTATTCGAAAGGAATTACCAAATTCATGTTGCCACAATGACTGACTGTTAAGTATGGTTCACCATTTATATATCATATTTTAATTCATTAAGAAAATTCTGAATTTTCAATATAAAATAAAATTCATGATGTAAATAACAGTTTAGTGTTTAACTAAGCATACTGATCACAGGCGAAGGGAGATGGAGGAAGGTTGCTGAAATTTAAGATGCTTGGAGGAATGTAATGTGAGAGGCCATTGGCTTCCATGGACTGTAGCGCTGACCAGTAATTATATTTATTTTTACCTAAATAATTGTTTAGAACTGTTTTAATAAAATAATTTATTAGAAGGTTATATCAGAAAAATGGAAAATCATGAAAGCAAAAAAATGTAAAGAATAAGAGATAAGATTAAAATTGTGTACAGTGAAGATCTAAAATGATTTTATTATTACGGATTTTGTAAGTTACAATCAGCCAAATTAAGGTCTTTGAAATTAGGGCTTAAAAACACGTCTTTTTCAGCTTTACCTAATAAAAACCTCTTAAATAAAAAGTATTTAAAGCTAATGACAATCATATAACTGAACAGACTAATTTTTAATATATAAATAAAAATCTGTCAGTCTATTTGTGCAATACTTATTCACAACTTTGATATTGCATTTAATTGAACAGTAAAGTCCAAAGCATAACCTTGTGCAGAAATTAAGGGTCAATTATAGTGAAAAAAAAATGAAAAGACTACACTATAAATAAATAAAACTGTTTGTAATAAAGATTAATAAAAAAATAAATAATGGTGGAAAAATTATGAGACTGGAATGGAAAAGTTTTATTTAAGAATACTTTACAATATTCATTATTAATATGGTTGATAATTTAAAAACATAAAAAAAGATATTAAGGTAACTTTACAATTCCTTGTTCAGTAAATATAGAAAATACACTCTTAACCATTTTAGTAGCAGATTTTTTTTCAAATACTAATACTGACAGTATTATATTTCCTAAAGATGTCTGCCTTAAGTAAGCACCTTTACTTAATATTTAGAAAATATTTGTTTGGACATGAACAAAGAATGCTGCAAGATAGAGCAGTTAGAAAAGTATTTACTAGAAAACCAGATGAAGAAGCAAAAAAAAGAGGAAGACTGAAAGGGAAACAGTCACATACTGATCAAAGAAAGAGAGATGGAGGAAGTAAGCTTGGCTTAATTACCATTTTGTATTTTTCACAATTATATTATTCAACAAAACAAATTACTTAATTTACCATGAAATAAAAAATATAATTTTTTCTTATAAATTTTGTTAATGTTTTTAAATAAACATAGATATATTTTTTTACATTTTTAATTCATAACTAAAAATGGTATAATAAAAAATTACACATACATGAGAGTTAATTTCAGAAATTTAAAAATTTCTGAGGAATTTTTAAAGGTAATGTTTTCATTTTTAAATTTTGCTGTATTGATCTTGATACACCCACATGTACTATACAACATATTCTTTTTGAAGAGTATTTGTTTCTAATAATAGCTGACAAAGAATAAATGGGCTATATATAAATGTTTATAATTCTATTTTCTGTATTTTCTACATACCCATACAACTGGATATCAGCATTTTATATACGATACTAAATGGTCAGTAGAACTGGATGTTAGGACTTCATGCAGAAATTTTTGTCATCCAGAAAATCAGTAGATATTAAAAGAATTAATAAGTAATCTGTAATAAAAAACTGATCTATAGAAATTTTAATCTAAAGTACAATGAAAAGTATAAAATTTCACCCTTAATGTTATTTAACAACTTATTAAATAGTTGGTTTTTCATTAGTGACATTTTTTGTTGTTTTCAAATAATAATAATTTATATCATTTTTGCTACTGTGCACCATGGCTTAGACAAATTAACAATAACATGTATTAGTTGCCTAATCTATTAACAAAGACATCTATTAATGTAATATATTTTATAAAAAAAATCTCTTTAACAAAATGAAGTTTAGTTATTTCATTCCTCAAACAACAGGTAACATGAGAAAAGAATTTAATGTACACAATAAAAAAATTAAACACAATAACATGGTTTTCAGCATCTAAAAATAAATTATTAAGGGTATTACATCAATATTTACTTTTTTAAAACATACCTGTAACAAACAATAGATTTAAATAATGTTTAAAAATTAATATACTATGTGATGAAAACAATTTTAGTTTTACATAACATAAAAAAACAACCCTGAAGACAACTGTAAAAAAATATGTGGGTGTGTATGTATGTGTGTGCTTCATAAGTACACACAAACAGAAATAATTAATTTTCATTTATCTAATGTACAAAAGTATTTTTAACAAATTAAGCTTCTGAATTAGTTTATAACCAAATTACTTAAATTCAGATTCAAAAAGAAAGGCTTCATTCCATAAAAGTTACTTTCATTTAACAAACGTAATAAAAAATTTATGTCTGTATTTTTTAATAGTAAACTACAATGATTAATACTTTAGTCTTTTACGCTTAATGTTTGGCTCATCTGTTACCTGTTTATTGAAGTCTCTTGCAATATCAATCTCCTAAAAATAAAAAAGAGATAAATCAAGATTTAAGTACAGAATTTATAATCACAAACAGTAATCAATCAGAAAAAAACATATACCTTGCATACAGGTAAGGTATCGATACAAAAGTTAGTCCAAAAGCAGCTCTGATGTACACCAATATTACCAGTAATTGTAAAACAAAGTCTAGGAATTACTGGATAGATAAATAAGTCTAGATAATGGATTAATTTCTTTTCTCTTACAAAGCACACACAATTGCATAGTTCATGTATTTATTAACCAAACAATTTCAATTATGGAACTTCAAGACAGCTATCACGGTCTGAATAATGATTTCTTAACAAAGCATATGACAAAAGTAATTTACAACCCACTTGTGTAATATAGGGCAGATGTAATTTTACTTTTTGAAGTAGTAACGACTGCTACATCAAATTTACTTAAGCCATTAGATATTACTAAGAATTAAATCATGGAACATTATTGATGCACCCAACATTGTTACTTAACCAACAAGCATTAGTCATATTCAGGCACAGGAAATGTCTCTAAGTGCAGTCTTGTAATTATTTTTGAATATGCAATTTGATCTATAAACATACTTTACAGTATTTAAATGCAAGAGGAACAGCTGAAATGAAATCCATATTGAAACAAAATTTCACATAATGTGACAGATGCTGCCACTCAGTTATTTCATTCCCCTACTACTGTCATTCCACAACTCGTAGACCCAAGCCAAAACATCTCTTAGAAGTGTTCTGAGATTCCAAACATGTGTACAAGACTGACTGCACTGAAGCTGGGTTGATTGTAAATTCTGAATGATACACAGAGCCATTAAGACACCTGAGCTGACATGTGTGTCGTGTCCAATAATTCATGAAGCTGATAATTCTCTAAAACAATAAACCTCAGTCATACACATCATATACAATTCCCAAGGCTCTTGTGAAGTTCAAATTTGAACCTACTCCACACCCTCTACACTTACCAGATTTAGCGCCCTCTTATTTTCACTTCTTTCCATAACTGAAGAGGAATTCAAAGGGCACTCATTTTACAATGGATGAATGAACTAAAGGATGTAGTGAGGTTGTGGAGAAATTCAAGTAACGATTGCCAGCCACTGATGAAGTGAGAAAACTTGTTGAATGTTTGGAAAAATATGTAGCTGTAACTAATTATTACAGTAACACAACCGTGTATTGGTGACTTCATGGAAAAGTAAATGTATGTTTTAGTAGCAAATAAAATGTACTTTTATGTCGTATTTGTTTCATTTGACTATCTCTTTTCATTTGCAAGTTGTGACCAACTTTGCATTAGATTTCAGCAACCCCTCATATTTGTTTCTTGAAGTTAAAACAATGCTTATACAAAAAAAGTATTTCTTCTAGTAGTGTGTAAAGAATGACATTAAAAATCTTTTTACAATATCCAATGACAGCTGTAATTAGAAAAAAGAAGATTTCATTATCAATACTCGTATTTAAAAATAAATAAAAAAATAATCATATCTGACAGCTGTACTGGTAAAGATAAATTGAAATGTTTAAATAAACATAACTTTTAAAAATAATTTGTAGAGAAAAGTTTATATTATAAAATAAATCACAAGAATCTTAGATAATAAAATCTGTTTTGATATTTCAGTTTACTTGCTTCAGCTGAAAATATGAATGATTCTCAATACACAATATATTAAATATTATAAATTCACTGCAAATTTTACAAAATTTTCAAGATGGGAATTGCAGATTTTATAGATTTTTTCTTTCTTTTTATAGATTTTTTTCTTTCTTACACCCCAGGCTTTATAACTTGTTGCAGATTCAACAAATTTATTCACCATTTCCTCCTAGGATATTCAATATTCCTGTAACCATCCTGAGTGTAATAATCCAAGACAATCTTTAACAACCTATTATCAATCTTTCTAAATGATGATCATTGTTGTCGGTATCATTAATTTTGTCATTAAGATTTTAACTGATCTATTGCTTTCGTTATTGTAACGCTATCTCTTTTGTTCACATCTAAAATGGAATTCAAAACCCTCCCTTGTGCAGTTTGGATTCTCTGATTTTCCATCAAAGTCATTGTCCAAATCTCAGAATCATATACGAGATCTGTTCAGAAAATAACTGAACATTTTAAATTACGCACCAACAGAGATATTTAGTGACAAGCAGTTGGCAGCATTGTGTCACACATAAACTCCTCTGTAACCTCATGTTCCTGAATTGTTGATATCTTATTTAGTTGTCATGTTATTGTTATTTGAGAACAAAATGTTTAAGTGTTAGTAGTGATTTTTGTAATGCGTGATTTTCAGGAGCAACAATGCAACATAACATTTTACATGAAACTGGGGAAAAGTTTCAAGAAACATTTTAACTTTTGAAACAAGCTTATGGAGATGATGCTCTGGGTCGTATGCAATGTTACGAATGGTTTTCACAATTTAAAAGTAGTCGTCAGTCGAATGAAGATGACCATCAGCCGAGAAGGCCTTCAATTTCAACTGATGACACCTGCGTTCAGAAAATCAATGATCAGGTGCATATAAACTGCTGATTGACTGTCAGAGAAAGAAGAGGTTTGCATCTCGATTGGATCATGACGTCATATTTTAACTAAAAAATTGAACAGGCATCGAGTTGTAGCAAACCTTGTTCTTCATTTGATAACCGAACAACAGAAAGAACATCAAGTAAAAATTTGTTGGCAACTTCTTGAGCAAGCCAATGACGATGAAACATTCATGCAAAGGTTCAAACTTGAGACGAAAGCTCGGTTTACAGATACAACATTGAGATAAAAATTCCATCATCAAAAAATCACACATTACAAAAATCACTACTAACACTTAAACAAGTTGCGCTCAAGAATAACACAAAAACTAAACAAGATATCAACTATCCAAGTACATGTGGTTAAAGAGGAGGTTATGCAAAACATAATGCTGCCAACTGCATGCCACTAAATATCTCCATTGGTGCGTAATTCAAAATAACCACTGCAGGACATCCTCATTATTAAATATCTGTGGATCTACGATTCTTTTACAACAAAGAACTCTAAAAAGTATGCTAAGAGAATATCAATAAATGTGCAAAACATTAGATGAATAATTAATAAAATATTAAGCAAACACACTATAAAAACTTTGCATAATTAAAACAAAAGAAATTTATCACACATGCGTGTATGCACACACACACAACATTTTATATATAACTGATAAAAAACTTACTGATCTTGGTACTAGCCAGTCCAATAGTTGAAGAATCAGGTATACAAGTGATATTAAAAGTAGGAATGGAAGCACTCCAGTTGGAACAAAACTAAAGAAAACAAAATAAAAGATAAGACTATCAAATAGCTAAAAACTATTTTTAAATGTATAAATTGGTAAAATTAAATTTATAAGAAAATAATGTATGAGGGTGAATCAAATATAAACCAGAATTTTTGTTTTATAATTTATTGAAGGATAATAAAAATACATACAATATTATTTTTCTACATAAATGCTTCACATTTCTACATAAATGTTTTCCTGTTTGAGCCACAGTACGGGGCCGAGCATTGTTGTGAAGCAGAATGACGCCTCAGATTGGAAATTAACTTTTTTGACGATATGATTCTTTGTTACAGTATCCAAATTATTAATTGCAAAGAAATTTTTAATTTACAAAAGAAATTAGAATTACATTTTAAAATTTCACCTGTCATGTTAAATATTTTAATAATGATTAAATTAACATCACTTATTTTGCAGCAGACAACCAAGAAAAGGAAACAAAACTAAGAATGCAGAAACCAAATTATTAAAGTAAAGGGTGTTTGATAATCTGAATCAAAATCTTCAAATAAAAAAAAAATTCAGAAGAAAAATCCTCACTATATAATTCACAATTTGTGTTAATCAATTAAAAAGAAATAATATATGAAAATAAAATCTCGTGAAATATTTAATAAATAAAAAATTTGTTATATTTCATCAAATAAATAATTACGCTATGTACTGCCACAACATTACCACCTTTGGCAAGGTTTTTATACAAACGGTATCCTTCAAGATAAAAGTTGGGTGAGATAACAGGGTGACTGTTTTGTTACAATGGATAAATACAATAATTAGATTTATTTTTTAATAAAATAAATATATTACCTTTGTAACTGATGTCCTAAATCTTTTGCTGGCTCTTGTGTTACAGCATGATAAACTTTTTCAGTACGTTCAGAAACATTTGTCCAGTTATACAATGCACGAACTCTACGGTGACATTCATAAGGAGATACAACATAACCCTGATGTAAATCATCCATAGCTTTTTCTAATCCACATAACAAGGCTAAAAAAAGAAAAAAATTTTGGGTTTTACAATAAACTATGCTAGATAAATCTGGATAAGTAACAATTAACGATAAAAACCATGAACTGAAATAAATATATATATATATTTTTTTTATTTAATAAATAAATATTTTATTTTGTATTTTTTTTATTTTATTTTAAAAAGTAAGTTATTTTAGATACAGTAAGTTAAACTTACTATATTAATTCCAAGAATCAATTTTTAAAGGAGCCTGCATCTTCAATTCTATAATTAATTACCGTAAAATAAATTGTTTCTGTAATTTGTGAATTTTGGATTTGTCAAAAATGTTATTGTTTTATAAATTTTAAAGTTATTATGGATGAATAAATAAATTCTACTGTCCAGTGCAGGACACAAATTTCTTATATAATCAAAAATGATTGGTCCTAATTTTTTTTTTGTAATTTTAAATGTGTATTGTATAAATGCAATAGGCCTCCCTTAACTGTGCCTCTCTTAAAGGAAGTCTATCTTAACTGAGATGATCGGTTGCCACGGTGGAGTAGCATCTTGGCCTTTCATCTAGTGGTTGCAGGTTTAAATCCCACTCGGGCATGGCATCTTTTCACTAACTGAAAAGATAAACAGAGATGCTGTTTACTTATGTATGCATTTCATTATAGCCTATTATGGAAGATTATTCATTGTACGCAATTACTATTGTATAGTAACTATTATTGTGTATCTACAGCAAGTGGCAGTAAAGCAGAACAATAGAAAAATAATTCTCTTTAGTTTCTGTTTTACTATATGCATAAAGATCTGTCTATATTTTGTGAGTGTGTATCTGCTGTATTGTAATACAGTGTAGGTTGTGTTGTTTATTTGTATGACGACAGAAGAGGTTAATGAGATTTCCAGTGACGAAGAAGAACCAATCTATGAAAATCAGAAAATTAGACACAACGAAGGGACTCTATTTCTCACAAAAGTGGTCCAACATTTAGAACAATGAAATGATGTTCCTTTCCTTGACTTAACAGTAGTACAAAACTGACATGATCATGCTGCTATGGACCGTGTTACTCAGTTAAGACAAAAGAAAGGAACAGACATTTTTGTTAAAAAATCAAACTAAGTTTATGTGAGTCAATGCAAGTTATTAGTAACTATTAATTTTATTATAATAAATACATAGAATTAAATAATAAATAACATTGTTATAATCATTTTTAATTTGTAGCTTATTCTGCTAACTATTCAATATTCATATGATTTGTTTTCCGAATTCAATAATGAAACTTAAGATCTCTGTTAACTGCGGATTCTGTTATCCAAGCTGGCAACACCCCCAATTACCTCAGTTAAGAGAGGCTCTACTACAGATGTGTATATTATTAAATGTGTATTGTTTTTAATAAAGACACTGTATGCTGATGATAATCTCATTATATATAACCTGGTAATAAACACTGTACATCTTATAATATTAAATTAAATTCTAACAATGAAAATTTTAAATTCATATTTGAAATAGACAATAATAGAATATTAAATTATTTAGATATCAATATCGAATTAAACATGAACAATCAAACTGAAACATCATTATATACAACACCTAAATATAATAATATAACAATTCATAAAAAATCAAATCACCCTTAGTTTATAAAATTAATACATATAAATATTATTAATAGAGCATTCTTATACATATGCATAATAACAAAGAAAAGTTAAATAATGAAATAAACATCATAATACATACAGCAGTTGAAAATGGATTGATACTACAATTAATGTTATTTATAAAAAACAACTATCAAAACAAAATATTTGCCTTACAACAAATCCCATAATAAGACACAAAGAGTAAAAAATTACATAAATTATTTATACACTAATAATATCATTGAAACATTACTAAAACTTACAATAAAGAACTTTTTAAACCAGCATATAAAGCTAATAACCACATAATAAAATATTTAAAAAACCAGTAATAGTAACTATAAAATAAAAAATTATGTGGGATTTATAATATTAAATATGATTGTGGTGCTATTTATATACGAAAAACAAATAAATCCTTTAAAACTAGAATGTTAGAGAAATAACAAAAATAAATTAGGTTCATCTAATATCGCAGACCATCTAATAAACAATAAATATTCTACTTCTCATATTAACACAAATTTAGAAATATTAGAAATTAATAAAGATAACATAAAATTAAATACATAAGAAAAATATTAAATATATAAATACAGACAAAATTTCAATTTGATAAATCATCAGACAGTGTTTGAAGGGGATGTTGTTATAAAAACTGCAACAGATAGCAGTACTCGTATAAATTAATATGCAATTTTCATTATTTTAAAATTTTTATTTTGCAATAATGAAATTATTTTAATTACGAGTGAGGATGCGGGATCCCGCGAAAGTACTTTGATGAAAATTAAAACAAGATATATCTTATCTCAGCATTCTGTACTAGGTGGTTTATTTAATGGAATTTATATATAATTTAACAGTACAGAGGAATAATACAAAACCTTAAAAAGATTAATTTCAGTAAAATAATAAATTCAATTAGCACAAAAATAATAATAGTTTTTTAACAACTGGGAAAAACTTATTTTTTATTCAACAATTTTTTTACTTCTGAAAAAGTTTTCCCCAAAAACTCAGCAATAATCTATTGGACATCAATTTTAGGTAGATTTCATATGAAAGCTACCTATTTTAATGGGAACCATACCATGATTTGACTTCAGGAAAATTTTGACACATCTTTGCATTTCACATCCCCCAGACCCAAAAACCACTGTCAATTCAAAAGTTTATATGCATATTTGGCTTTCTTGAGGACACTATAACTGCCGTCATTTTGTGCCAATCACAATCAAATTGATACATAAAATATAACAACCCAAAATCTTGCTCAAGTTTCTTAATGGACAAAATCGAACCATTGGGATGAAAATGGGGGAGGGCTTTTTTGAAAAAACAAAATATCGCTATAACTTTCTTATTAAGTAAAATATCAAATTCTTTATTCTTGAATACCAAATTCTTCTTATTCTTTTCTATTCTTTGGTTAAAGGCCTAAAACTTATCTAAATAAAGTTTTTTGATATCACCAACCACTGGCTCAGGGTGTGGAAAAAATAGGGTTTCAAAGAAAAAAAAAAATCATACCTCCCTCAATAGGCACAGTATCGAATCGGTTTAAAGTGGTGGTTAGTTATCTAAATATTACCTAGAACTTTTGTCTGAAACAATTTTTGATACAACCATCCCTTCCAGCAAGATATGACCAAAATGTTGCTGGAATTGTAAGAAGATGGGGTAATATAAAGATGGAATAAATAGACTGTATGAATGGGGTGTACAAAGGATTCTCCTTGCATTTATCAGGGGTTTCCTCTGTAGTCAGTCCTTTTGAGTTCAAATTGGAATGACGGCATTCAAAAATTTTACACTAGAAAACAAAATACAACAGAAAAGTTTCCTAAGTGTCACCTTATTCGCCATAGACATAAATACTATAACAAACTGCATGCAAAAACCCATAATGTGCTCTTACTTAAAGATGATTTTTTCAATTTATGTTGCATCTAGAACTTTAGCTACTGGCAAGAGGCTGCTCCAAAATAATATAACCCGTTTAGGATGTATAATCATGGTGTAAAATGATTGGATTCAGGTACCAAATCATCAATCATCCAACCTTTGATGTGGTGTTCTCTAAGCCATATCTTAATCAATAACAGGAACAGCCAAGACTGTTCTGCTAGGCATCAGAGCTCAGCACTTCTTAGCTCTAAATATACAATTACCTCTATTTCTTACTGTTGCTCCATGTTATTATCCCCCTTGGTGGCTTTCTCTCATAAATTATTGCTTTAGTATTCGTTGGTATCATAAAAACAACACAAATCTAGCTATATTAAAAGGAAAATTTTATAATATTATAAAGTGTGAATCTTGATTCCATACTTTATATGGACGGCTCCAAAAATGTTAATTCTGTTGGTTAAGTTTTTGTGATTGGCAATAGAACATACATGTTTGGACTACCCATCATCATCAGTGTTTTTGTTGCAGAGCTGTATGTTATTAATAAGGCCTTAAATATTATTAGTCGAGCATTTCAGCACACTTGGGTGTTCAGGTTCCATGAGTGCCTTACAGGCAACTAGTGGAGTGTACTGCAGACACCTTGTGTTGTGTTGTGTCAACACCTTGTGTTATTTCTCAAATGCTTAAATGTAACACAACTGTGAGCTTCTGCTGGCAATCAGTGCACTGATAGTATGGCAAAAGAGGCTCGTTTCCAGCCTACTTTCACTAATCGTGTTGTTTCTGATGACCTTGTCAGTTTTGTAAAGGGGGTGTTCTGTAATGAGTGGCGAAGTGAATGGAATGCTACCATCAATTATAAACTTTAATTTGTTAAGAACACTGTATCACTGTGGATATCCTGATGCGGGAATAACCATCGAGAAGTTTATAATTGTCATTTGTGAATAGGGAAAACTAGGCTTAATCATGGATATCTCATGACTCAGACAGGTGCACCCTTTTGTGTTTACTGTAATTGCCAACTAACTGTACATCGCCACCTAATGGATTGTGTTCGTTATATAGTATTGCATCAGAGGTTTAAATTAAGGGCTAACTTCTGAAATATCTTAGGAATTAATGAGATGACACTATCAAATGTTTTACGATTTCTTAAGGCCATCCATTTATATTCAAATATTTGATTTTTACTTCAGCACGTTTCAGCTATTTATGCCATCTGGCATACAACAAATTGTTTTGATTTAGATTATTAATGTATTATTTCATTATGGTTTAATTTCACTTTTTATATGTCATAAGCATTTTC
This sequence comes from Lycorma delicatula, assembly GCF_047948215.1. NCBI lineage: Eukaryota > Metazoa > Arthropoda > Insecta > Hemiptera > Fulgoridae > Lycorma > Lycorma delicatula. Next base: position 82,176,859 of record NC_134456.1, on the reverse strand, counting down.
CATCTATACTGTGTTTTCATATTACTGGGTTTTAGTTTTTATTTAATTTTTAATATTTATTTATTTACTACATAAATATTGTGTTCAGGTGTGGAAAACGACACTTCATTGTGTCTGACTTGCTGGTTCTATGCAGCAGTTTTTTGTCATTGTTAATTTGATTGGTTTAATACAATCCACTACATCTTCTATTTTATATTTTTAATTTCAGCAAATTTGTTCAGTCTTGTATCATTAATTAATCACTACAATTAATCAAACCATAATTTCCTTTCAGGGTTTTATCTTTTACATTTTCTTTCATTATAAGATCAGCCCGACAGCCATAATATACGGCTTAATAGTTACTTTTATACTAAAAATTTGTCACAGGTTGAACTTTATTTTAAAGCATTCATCAATTTTAAACATTCTTTTATATCAATACATTTCAAGAAATATGAATTATTATTCCCATTTCTGACTAACCTTTTTTTTTTTTTCTCTACTCCCCTGGGCCGGTCCGACTGGTTGGTTTGCACCACCCAGGGGAGTGTCTGGTAAACTCTAACGAGCCTCCCCGCCTACCGGCTGAACGTCTGACATGGCAGGTCGGCTTGCCAGTGTCAGCTCTTTTGAGTGTTTGCTACTTTGCCCAATTTGGTAGCCATGCCATACCTCGGGTAGCCGACGTGGCACCGGGTCTTTTACTTCACTTTGTTCTTCATCGAAACCTATCAAACCCTTGGAGTCCTCAGTGGATCATTGAGGACTACACACCTCAGCATGGCGTCTCTCAGCACTGAGGGCTGTCCGCTCTTCCCTATTCTAACACTAGTATCCCAATCGATTTTCATCCATGTCTTTCTCTGATAACACACCATTTATGAATTCTGCTACTTTTTTCCAGCTTGTTTCATTCCTGAGCATATAAACTAGAACTTTTGCTGGGCTCATGCCTACTATGCCAGAGTTCCTCCTTTTTGTTGCCCACTTTTCGCAACAGAAAAAAGTATGTTCTGCATTATCTGCTCTTCCACAATACATACATTCTGGTCCTGGCCTTCTTCCAACACAATGGAGGTACTCATTAAAGTTGCTGTGACCTGTGAAAAATTGCGTGATATAATAATTAGTCTCCCCGTGCTTCCTGTCCAACCATACTGCCAGATCAGGAATTAATTCTTTAGTGCGCTTGGCCGGTCCATCTTCTCGCCATCTGTTTTGCCATCTCAGTCTTAATCTTGCTTTGGCTTCGTTTGCTTCAAGGCCTTGCGCCCTCTCAACTCTATTTAGGGCCATCAAATCTATCGGTGGGACCCCAGACAATACGCACAACGCATCATAGGAGACCGTCCTGTAAGCTGATACAACCCCCAGCAATAGCCTCCTATGAGTGCTCACTAGTGTGTTAAGATTCCTTTTAATCCTGACTGAGGGCCACCACAATGGTACCGCATACAACATCATCGAGATCACAGTAGACGATATCGCTCTTCTCTTAGAGGATCTTGGAGCTCGCTGAGTTGACATTATCACGTTCAGACTCTTAGTCATCTGTTCTCCTTTTTTACATACTCCTATTATATGCTGAGTAAACCGGCAATTTCTTTCAAACGTCACACCTAGATATTTGACCTTTTCAACCTCTGTTATTTGCTGATTCCACATATTTAATGGCTCGATGGTCTAGTATCCTCTTCCCAGTAAACATAAGGTACTTACATTTATCAATTGCCAACTGCAGTCCCCTCTCTTTCATCCAGTCATCTATCATCCGTAGAGTGATGTTAGCTCTGTCCTGTATCTCAGCAATAGTTTTACCCTTAATGAGTACCGCCAGATCATCGGCATAGGCGACTACTTGTACCCCATCGTGATATTCAAGTCTTAGTACCCCATCAAAGGCCAGTACTCAAAGTAAGGGTCCTAATACAGAGCCCTGTGGCACACCTCCATAAATGTTGAACCGTAGGCTCTCACTCTGCGTGTCTGCCAAACACTCTCTATTCGAGAGATATTCCCCTATTTGCCTTCTTAAATAGGGACTGATGCCTTTCTCTGCTAATGCACTGTTTATTGACTCCCACTTAATAGATCCAAAGGTGTTTTTCACATCTAATGTTATGAATAGGGGAATACCCCTCGTTCTCCATGTACCTTTCCTAGTATCATTTGCCCAGTGTATGACTTTTGTCGCCGCCTGTACCGTCGAACAACCCTTCCAGAGTCCGTACTGGTTGTCACTAATTCCTATCCCTTCTTCCAGTTCCTTAAGAATTCCGGCGGAAAGCATCTTTTCTACTACTTTCGCCATAGTATTTAGGAGGCTTAATGGTCTATATAGTGGGTCTCCATTATCATTTGTTCCTTTGGAGAGGAACACCACTCTTGATTCCTTCCAAATACCTGGGAAGGTCTTATTCTCTAATCCGTGGCTGGCCACTTCAAGCATCTCGTAAGGGACTCTCTTTACCTTTAAGTAGTGCAGCAGGAATTCCGTCGGGACCCGGGCTCTTCCTATTACCAAGCTGCCCAACTGCCGTATGTAATTCTGAAAACGTAAAGCGTCTAGCTTCACAATCTATTATGTTTCCTTCAACTTCCTCTCTACAGGGAAACAGTTCATTTATCTGAAGTTCTGCCTGCTCCTTGTTTAGTTTAGGCAAACGCCTTCCGAATCGCTTGGTAATACTCTTATATGCTTGCCCCCAGGGGTCCCCATCTAACTCCTCGCAGAGTCTATGCCAGTGTTTCTTTTTGGACGTTCGAATCGCTTTATTTAAGGCTTGTCTAGTCTCTATGTAAGTTAGGATGCTTCTTCATACTCCTGTCCGCCTCGTACTTAGGAAGTCTTTGCTTCCTTCTCCTATGCATTTGCAGGTGCCCTCTTAGTGTTTCTATCTCTCGATTCCACCAATACACTGGGTCTCTCTTGGCACTTCTATGAGCTTCTCTGCCCATTTCCTGTTTTATGACATTAGTCAGCGCCGTTGGTGACAAATTCTCTATATTGGTGAGCCTTTACGCCGTTCTACTGACTATACTCTCAATCTGCTCCATTGTAAGTCTGCAGTGGGGCATTTTTTCTCTAGTAAAATAATCTGGATCTTTAATGCTAATTATGGTGGCATGATGATCACTAGCCACATCATGTGGTAACACTCGCCAATCCCAGTGTTCCCTTCTCCACCTATCATCTATGATTGTTAAATCTAAGACTGACGACGAGTGTCCTCTCGCCTCATAAGTTGGGGTACCATCGTTTACACAATGGCAGCCAACAGCTTCCATCATGTCAGTCAGAATCTCGCCTCTTCGATTGGTGTATGCACTCCCTGCTGCTATCGCTTTGCTGTTAAAATCTCCTAAAATGATGACTTTCTTCCTGGAGTTCATTACCGTTCCATGTATTGTATCTAACCATCTTGTGAATTCATGTATATCACAATTAGGTGATACATAAGCACCAATCACGAGTGTTGAGTCAGATTCTAATGCCAGCATACCTCTGAATCTGGACATCGTTCTCCAGGCTAACCTCCCGCTTACATCCTTAATGGCTACGTCTCCCTCTGTGTCCGCTACCCAGCCTGTTCGAGCAGCAACATACTTATTCGGCTCAGTGACAATCAATAAGCCCTCTGTTCAATGACCAGCTCGCTGACCAAATGATGGGATAAGGTGTTTCTATTCGCATTAACCAATATCACTCTAAGCATTTGAGTACTTTGGGCACCCCCAGCCTCCGGTGCGGTGTTCTTGACTTCCACAATCTAAGCAGCTACTGTGTTCCCTGCAGTCAGCAATCTTATGGCCTTTGCCTCCACAGTTGAAGCAAAGGTCCATCCTGTCAGGCCCTTTGCACTCGTGCCTACAATGACCCGAACACCAGCACCTGTACCACTTCTCTTCTGTTTCTCTTATATATGCCTGGCAGTTAACCCAGCCGATCTTCAGTCTTTGTTCCACCAACCTACAGGCAGCCCTATAGGAAGTAATTACATTTTGGGTCTCAGCATACCCTTTCCTAATAGATGATATCTTCACTTCTTCACCACTGCCAATTCTATTCACTACCCCAGTCATTATTTCCTGCTCCGAAGTATCAAAATCTACGTCTTTAATGTGAACAATTGTTCGTCTACTCGCTCGCGTCCTCAGGTCTACCTGTAGAATCTGCCGCTTTATCTCTAAGAGTGTTTGTGAAATCTATAGCTTTCTGAACACCCTGGATACAAACATGCAATTTGGTTTTTTTGCCTTTCCGCAACGATATTACATCCTTTGCTTCCTCGTTGTTTACTGCAGATTTCATTGATCTAAGCAAATCCGCGTAGGATTTACCCGCCACTTTTACCACCACCGTCCGACTATCTTTCCGCTGGCAGCGTTGCCTTCTTAATTGGTACTTGTCCTGGTCTGGTCTGTTCACCCTTAGGGCCAGTATGCAAAGTCAAGACTTTTACTGGTTCCGCACTATCCTTATTTAAGTAAGATAAGATTTTCTTTGTATAATTTCCTATGTTATTATTCAGCAGTATAAACGCTACTTTTGGTGATTGTGCATTTATCTTCCTAATAGCCTGCAATATATGCCTCATCGACTTCTTCTCAGTGTCATAATAAACTTTGTATTTGCATTTCTGTACCTCAACTCTTTGAGCACCAATGACTGAAATTTCATCCCGTAGTATGTCTCCTGCAGAGTATCTCGGTTTCTGTACTTCTGCAACCTCATTTGTGCTATGTTTCCGTAAATCTTTGATGTTGCATATATCCCCCACCTCAATAGGTAATTCTGTGACAGAAATTATTTTATCGCGTAACGAGGCTGGCCAACGCTTAGGTAGCAATTCTATTAATTCATCATCTGTAACTTTTCCTGATAGTACTCTCTAGTAGTCTCCTTGTCTACCTCAGATACTTCCAAGTCAGTCTGCGTGGCCTGGCAACATTTAATGGGGGTGACATCTCTGTTAATGTCTTTAGTCCCATATATATCTTTTTCAGTTGCTGCTCATGCTCTCCAATATATCTCGCAACACCGGGTCCCATATGTTGTTTTAACACCATCATTACTAATCCTAGCTGGTAGGTAATGCTTCCCAGACTGTTCGAATTTGACTCCTCCTCCTCTGAGGAACCTTGTCTGACTCTCTTCTTTCCATTAGATTCCGTCACTTTCTTCGTAACCACAGTTTTGGTTAACCACACTTTGGGTGGACATTTCTTCCGTTGGAAGCGACCCTCTGCGACGCATTCTCCACAGCTGCACTCAGAGGACAATTCTGTATACAACGAGTACCCACACGATAAAATATGGGCTTAAAAAATTAAGGGGGGGTCAGGGGGTAGGAAGGGTTATGAAACGGATTTATATCTTGGAATTATTGTTATAGGATTATTAAACGTCTCTCAGGACTTAGAAAATTTCACTCCTATTACTAAGAATATTTCGCGAAAATTTTCCAAGTTGTTGTTTACTTCAATTAGTACGCTTGTATGATCCTGTCTTTTAACTTAGAATAATTTGCCTATTTTAGCACTTATATAGCCTCAAAAAACGTCTTTAATTACAATGAAACATTAATTATACTCACTCTTAGTGAACAGCAGTAGACTACACTAGTATTAAAGTCAAATTACCCTTTCAGCCACTGTAATTTCAAAATATATTAAGCAAAAACACTTAAAAAACACTATTTCACTTATAAAGCAAAAAACTCTAAAAAATAGGTATGTCCGTATCCGAAAACTTTAAAAAATGACAATCCACAATCTTTAACCAATTCACTTTAGTTCCCAAATCACATAACCAGAATTAAACTGAAAAAACCAATCAAATAACTAACAGATCGCAGAGCGGTAAGAAAACACGTCCGTACTCCGTGAAGTCCACAACTCGACTCGTTTCTGACTAACCTAAACTCTAAACCTGTAACACTATACTACACATTCCACATAGATATTTTAAACATTTTCTCAAAATTTCTGATAAGTAATATTAAACAATACATAGAAATAACATATATTAAATAAATACATAGACATAATTGGGTAATGTGACATCAGATTACAATTCCTAAAGAAAAGAGATATAACAAAATTTCTGGTTAGTAAAGTTTCCTTGTTTTATAGTTGTGTTAACCAGATATTATTTTGTGTTAACCGACTGAAAAATAATTATAATGCAATAATACATAAGAAATTAATGAAAAAAATATGACTTAAATAAACGAACCACTTTTATGTTTTTATCTAACAGAATAGATATTCAGGTTCTTTTCACTTTAAAATTAATGGAATGATTAATTTTTTGATTATCATTATCTCTAGGATGAGTTGCAGAACCCATTTTACACCCATAACCTATGACTAGAATTCAGTTTATTTGGAAACTAAACCAAATGAATAAAATAAACGCTTGTTACGATCTACTGAAATTAAGTGGGTTGGGATACCTTAACTTAAATCCACTGACAACCAAGAACTAATGGTTGCATCAATCAACCCATTAATAAAATAAAAGTTAACCAAGAAGTTAGTATCATACCTAAAACATCCATCTGTGAGCTTCATACATGTATATGATGCCACAATTCTCAGTGGTGTCTTTTGATGATGTACATTACTCCACTTCTGCTTAATAGTGCCAATTTAAAGACATAGCACGCGTGGAAAATTATTACTGTGGGTACTGTTACTTGGAATAACTATGTCTAATAATTATTACTAGACATCATTTAACAAAACGAAAAGTAGAAATTAAATAATTTTTTTATAAATAACATAAATATAAACAAATATTCATGTTCTAATTATATTTAATTTTTACTGTTTCCTAGCATAACATAAAAATGGCCTGAACTGTTGAACACCATATAATGATTTTATTCCTTATCCTTTTATATATATATATATATATATATATATATATATAAAATACAATAACAAAAGAAAAATTATTATTATTACAAGAATTAAAAAAAAGTTTACTATTACTAACCTTTAAAATAATTTTTTACATAATATATTGCTAAATTATTTTTTCAGCACTATTTATTTATAGTGAGTTAGATGCCATAACCATAACAGTTATAGTCAGCTGGACATAAAACACAAATCAATTCTAAAAATGGCATACCCATTTTCAAGAACAACAAGATCCAATGTCGAGCACAATACTAAAAAATTAAGAATGAAGTGGTCTTCATTTAACACTTAAATGAAGGAGAGCTCATTATTGAGCTAAACACAGGTCACTGTTAGATGTCTTTAAGAAAAACTGGTCGATAGCAAAAAAAGCATAATAATTCTAAGAAATACCTAATATCCCACACTAGGTTTTCTAGGGGACTTTTACAGTATGTTTTATGTTTTGCTGCATTACCAGCCAAATCAAATAAAATGCTGCCCTGTATTAGCTCCTTTCAGAGAAAGTATATTAACAATGTCTCTTGGATCTCTATTACTTTTTATACATCGCAGCCATGTGAAATATTAAGACAGATAGATTAAAACAAAACATTAACATAACCCTTCCTATCATCCTGTCATACAGGGTGCCGGGCTAAAGGTATCCAAAAGTAACAGCTTAAATTAAGAGAACCATCCAAGCTTAAATTAAGAGAACCATCCAAGCTTAAATTAAGAGAACCATCCAATTTAATTTTTTTTTTCTTTAATAAACACCAAGTTTTAATGTGGATTATACAAGTTGGTGGAGATCATCTCGTTGGAAACTGAAGTTGCAGAAATCTGAGGAAGAGCAAAGTTCTGAAGCATATTGACGTACGTGTTTCTTGTCACAGGGGCTCAGAGAAAAAAAGAAATACCAATGATGCCATTTTTGTGTAGTCCTAACCAAATGTTGACTTTCGGTGTGTCCCTTTCATTTTCGATTACTGTTTGGGGGTTTCAGTACCTCAAATATGACAACTGTGTCTGTTAACTTTCCCACACATGAAAGGTTGCCTCATCACTAAATAATAACGTATCAAGATAATTAGTATCGTTTTCAACATGTTGCATTAGCTTTGGAGCAAACTGATATAGGTGGCAATGTTTTGGTTTACTATAATAAAGGTGTTGCAACTTGTATGCTTGCAAACAGATCCGCATTTGAATGATATCAAGAACTGTGGAACAAGGAGTTTGTAGTTGGTAACTAGCCTACCTAATTGACTTTCGAGGACTGACAGTAATTGCATTGTACATGATTCACAGTCTCATCACTAACTGGAACTTTTGGATGATTTCCAGTTTCCGAAACCAAGCTTCCAGTCTCTCTTAAGTCATATCCCATTAACGAATGGACTTGGATGTACGAAGATTGATATTTCATGATTCCATCCTTGGCTCTTGTAGTGAAAGGTTGTGTTTTATTGTGCTCTGTGAATTGTCAGTTGTAACCAGTCCAGCCAGGTGTTCAACAGTTCTTCTACCTGCGTCGCCAGACAATGTGAGAAGGGTCTGCTAGGACATCAGCCGGGCGGCCAGCTACCTGGACTACAGGCCAGTCACATTAAGAAAAGGATAATCCTTTTCTTAATTTTACTTTTATCCTATTCAATATTTCTAATAATGTAAAGTGAACTCTTGTAGTCATTGTGAATACATTAAGTAAATAGCCTATTATTATAGGACTATTGTGCTACTTTTAAAATAATTTTATTTTTTAATTGATTTTCTTGTCAGTGATTTTATTTTACAGCAAGTGTAGATTAAGAAGTGTAAATTAAGTTTAATTTTAATTTTAATTTTTAAATTTTTCTTCCTTATTTTCCTCAATGGAAGGAAAAATAAGGCCTCCTCCACCCCGTTCTCCCACCACGGAACTGTCCGACGGTGGAGAGGAAAGCGGGTCTGGCGCTAGGAAGCGCCAGAAACGCCGGGACTCCGCGCCTCCTATGGAGGCGGAGCCCGTAGCGGGCTGCAGCAAGGCTGCAGCAGCTGCCAACTCGCAGGCTGATGATGGGGCCCCATCACAGCCTGCTACCGTCAGGCGGGAGAAAATCCCGCCGATAATGCTGGACTGCCCGAAAGAGTGGCCAGCATTGGCGAGGGACATAAAGTCGAGGATTGGGGGGCGCCTGGTGGCTAAAAGCACCGGGCTCTCGATAAGGCTGCAGCTGGGCAGCGAGGCGGATTACCGGGCGGTGCAGAGTTTTCTGCACTCGAAGGGAATCGCCTTTCACTCCTTTCAGCTCCCGAAGGACAGGGAGCTGAAGGTGGTTATACGGGGGATCCCCTATGGGGCTGCCCCGGAGGAAGTAAGGGAGGAACTGACCTCCCTTGGCTATGAGGTGGTTTCGGTTAAGAAGCTCCTCACAAGGGACGGTCGGGAAACCCCGACCTGCCTAGTGGCCCTTAAGAGGACCCCTTTGGCCCGGGCCATTTATGACCTTGGCAGTATTTTTTACTGCAAGGTCGCAGTGACTGCATTTGTGTCACGAGGGGGGCCACCCCAGTGCCACAGATGCCAGAAATTTGGACACTCGTCCAATTACTGCCAGAGGGCCCAGCAATGCGTAAAGTGTGGTGGAAACCACGACACTTCTGCCTGCGTCAAGCCGCGTGAGGAACCAGCCTCATGCGTCAACTGTAAGGGGCCACATCCGGCCAATTACAGGGGCTGCCCCTATTATAAGGAGCAGACAAACAAAGTCAAGGGACTTAAAAAGCCCGCGACTTTGGACGGCCGCAGCTGGGCCCGTGTTGCCGGTGGGGGAAAAACAGTCCCCAAACCGGAGGTGCCGGCACCTGTGGCCAAAGCGGTCGTGAAAAAAGGGGAGGTACCCTCCCCAACACCCGCCAAGCCAAAACCGGCGGCAACCACCAAGAAGGTGGTGAAACAAAAGGCGGCGACAAAGCCGGCCCCGGCGAAGAAGGCCAAGCCTTCCTCGACGGGAAAGGCAAAGCCGGCCCCGGCGAAGAAGGCTAAGCCTTCCTCGACGGGAAAGGCAAAGCCTGCTCCGGCTGGGAAGGCCAAGCAGGCTGTTAAAAACACTGTGGCCCCGCGCCCCACCAAAAGGGCGGCCGCGCCAAAAGGCACCCCCAGCGGCAATCCGAAACCGGCTACCCCGTTGGAGACCACTGGCATGGACTTCCTGTCGCAGATGACAGTGAAGGATATCCTGCCAGATATCATGATGGTTTTGCCACGCCTGCTCCAGGCAAAATCTCTCAAGGACTGTATTCAGTCCTTAATAGAGTGCCTCATGGCTGTACTGTCCAGGTATGGTTAGGCCCACCCTCAGACTCTTGCAGTGGAACGCCAACTCAGTAGTAGGCCGGACGGAGGAACTATGCCGTCTGGCCGAGGATCTACTGATAGACGTGATACTGTTGTCTGAGACGTGCTTGAACCCAAACAAGCAACTGACCCTTCGGAACTATTTTACATATAGGACGGATAGGCCAGTTCGACCCGGATCTCGCACCTCTGGTGGAACTGCGGTTTTAGTCCACAGACGCCACATGCATACGCGCGTTGTTCTTCATACAAACGTGATGGAGCAAACGTGTGTGCATGTGGAGCATCTGGGCACGGTGTATCGGCTGGTTTCGGCTTATAGCAAGCCGAACGACGCGGTAACCGGCGCAGATCTGGATGCCGTGCTGGAAAATTGGGATGGGCCCGTGATACTCATGGGCGACCTCAATGCCAAACACGTGTCATGGAACAGCATTCTGACAAATCCGAATGGCAGATTGCTGTACGAAAGGGCGAGAGCCCGCCGCTTGGTCGTCGTAGGCCCTGAGGTGCCCACGTTCGTGCATCGCTCAGGCAGATCTAGGCCTGACGTGCTGGATATCGCAGTCATGAAGGGGGGTACCCTCCCATTCATGATTGAAACGATAGAAGACCTCAGCTCGGACCATTCCCCTGTCCTGTTGGAACTAGGTCAGGCAGGGGGTGGCCGAGATCCCCCGCCTATACCCCGAAGGTCAGTCAACTGGAAAAGGTTCTACGAGACCCTCCAGCGGGAGTACAGGCCGGTAAATCCTGAGCTCCTGAACACCCCGGAGGAAATCGACGACACTGTCGGGCGCGTCACGTCGTCAATGACCGAGGCCCTGGCAGGCAGCTCATCGGCCAAAACTCGAGCAGTTGTTCGAAACGACCTCCCTCTTCACATCTCCGAAGCCATAACGGAGAAACGACGACTGAGGAGGAGATATCGAATCACCCTGTCCCCCGCTGATAAGCGGGCCTTTTATAATCAAACGGACAGGGTAAAACAACTGCTGACAAGCCATGGAGAGGATTCGTGGAACGAATACCTCGCCTCGGTCTCTGACGACATCTCCTCGGTGTTCAGGTTGAACAGGAGACTGCGAGAAGGGAAGAAGCCTCGCCATCCGGTTGTGGGGCAGCGAGGTTTTCTTGCATACTCGGAGGCGGAGAGGGCCGAGGTATTCGCCGATACCTTGGAGGAGCAGTTCACTCCAAACCCCCCTCCCTCCCCGAACGACGAGCACACAACCGAGGTGGAATCCTTTCTTGTAGATTATTTCTCACAGGTGGAGGACGCCCCTCTAGAGATTGACCAAGTCACTGAAGCGGAAGTTTCCGCAGCCATTAAGGCCACAAGCCCCGACAAGGCCCCGGGTGTCGACGGGATCAGCGCCCGTGCATTCCGGAACATACCGGCCTCCGTGATTACAGCAATTTCGGTGATATTCACGTCCATTTTGTACGTTGGATATTTCCCGAATTGTTGGAAAACGGCCAAAGTCGTATGTTTACCCAAACCGGGGAAAAGTTTACTTTTCCCACGGAATTATAGGCCAATCTCCCTGTTACCGGTATTGTCTAAGTTGTTCGAGAGGATTTTTCTCGAAAAACTGAGGCGATACATGGAGGGAGAAGTGCGGCCCGAGCAATTTGGGTTCAGGGAGGGTCACTCAACCACCCTCCAACTGGTAAAAATAATAGACGACCTTGTCGGAGGCCTGAACAGGAAACGGGTGACTGCAGCCGTTTTTCTGGATGTGGCCAAGGCCTTTGACAAAGTTTGGCATAGCGGGCTGCTTTATAAGCTAGCGCGATCGGCGATCCCGTACCGCTATGTCAGACTGATGCGGTCATATCTGCTAGACCGACATTTTGTCGTGCGCGTAGGGGAAACGATTTCCTCTACCAGAGAAATAGCCGCTGGGGTTCCCCAAGGAGCAGTACTTTCCCCGTTCTTGTACACCTTGTACGTGAACGATATGCCGCTGTCGGAAGGGGTCAAAACGGCCCTTTACGCAGACGACACGGCATATTTCTACGAATCCGCAAATGTGGATTACGCGGTCCGGAGGCTCCAAAGGCAGCTGGACTTAGTGGAACCGTGGCTCGACATGTGGAGAATCAGGGTCAACGGTGAAAAATCGGTGGCCGTGATGTTCACATGCAAGACACGAAAACCGACCAGAGAGCTGGAAATCTCAGGGGAGAAAATCCCTTTTGAGAAAACAGTTAAGTACCTGGGGGTGGTGTTGGACAGGCGGCTTACCTTCGGCGAACATGTAAATTATGCGACCCGGAGGGCTAAGGCCGCCAGAGCCTCGCTATACCCAGTGCTGAACAGTGCCAGCCCGTACCCACTGGCAACTAAGCTCCTCATTTTTCGGCTATACGTACTGCCGATTCTAACATATGCTTACCCGGCATGGGGGGCAGTGTTGAGCTCCTCGCTTCAAAAGAAGATCGAGGCCGTCCAAAACATCGCGTTGCGGACGATCTTTGGAGCTCCGTGGTTCGTCAGGAACGCCACTCTCCGATCTGATGCGAGATTTCAATCCGTGTCCGAGGTGGGGGTGGCGCAGGCGCGCAGACTGTTCGGGAGAGCGGCTGTGTCCGAACACAGTCATCTTCGGGACATCTGCCGAGAGGACCCAACTCCGACAGTTGTAAGGAAGCGGCCTCACGCCGTACTGGACGAACCACCGTGATGGTGCGGTGCGGTAGCCGAAAATCGACAAACCAGGCTTAGGGGCCTCCATATCGCATGAGCCATAAACGGAATAGTGCGTCAGACGCGTTTCCGGGGTCGCGAGTGAAAAGTTTTCGCGAGTTATATAGTTTGAAGACGTCAAACACGGTAAGTCGCGCATAAAACAAAAACGCGGTCTAAATTTAAAAAAAAACTTACAGTAAGACAAATTATCCCAGCAATTGCGACTCCTCCGGAAAAGGGGACGCATTGCTCCCTCCTTATAGCTAGTGCCCCGTTGTGGCGTATTCCTGCTAGCCTATTAAAGAGTTAGCACCGAAAGGACTTCAGTGGACGGTCTGAAGGGGAATTACGTCGGGAGGACAGGCTTTATAAGCCTAGCCTTCCGCGGTCGGCCCATGAAATGGGTTCGATAACGCTGGTTTAACAACGGATTGGAATGCAATTAAATCCGTCTTAAATTCACTAAAATAATAATAGACAAATCTTGAAAAATTAGATCCGAGATTAAAAAAATAACCCTTTTAAAAACAAGCCCGATTAGAATGATCCAGCAGCAAGGGACTCTGTCCAGGTTCTGCGATAAAGTAGGGAGTAATAGACTCCTGCCAACTTTGCAATTCTATTAATTCATCATCTGTAACTTTTCCTGATAGTACTCTCTAGTAGTCTCCTTGTCTACCTCAGATACTTCCAAGTCAGTCTGCGTGGCCTGGCAACATTTAATGGGGGTGACATCTCTGTTAATGTCTTTAGTCCCATATATATCTTTTTCAGTTGCTGCTCATGCTCTCCAATATATCTCGCAACACCGGGTCCCATATGTTGTTTTAACACCATCATTACTAATCCTAGCTGGTAGGTAATGCTTCCCAGACTGTTCGAATTTGACTCCTCCTCCTCTGAGGAACCTTGTCTGACTCTCTTCTTTCCATTAGATTCCGTCACTTTCTTCGTAACCACAGTTTTGGTTAACCACACTTTGGGTGGACATTTCTTCCGTTGGAAGCGACCCTCTGCGACGCATTCTCCACAGCTGCACTCAGAGGACAATTCTGTATACAACGAGTACCCACACGATAAAATATGGGCTTAAAAAATTAAGGGGGGGTCAGGGGGTAGGAAGGGTTATGAAACGGATTTATATCTTGGAATTATTGTTATAGGATTATTAAACGTCTCTCAGGACTTAGAAAATTTCACTCCTATTACTAAGAATATTTCGCGAAAATTTTCCAAGTTGTTGTTTACTTCAATTAGTACGCTTGTATGATCCTGTCTTTTAACTTAGAATAATTTGCCTATTTTAGCACTTATATAGCCTCAAAAAACGTCTTTAATTACAATGAAACATTAATTATACTCACTCTTAGTGAACAGCAGTAGACTACACTAGTATTAAAGTCAAATTACCCTTTCAGCCACTGTAATTTCAAAATATATTAAGCAAAAACACTTAAAAAACACTATTTCACTTATAAAGCAAAAAACTCTAAAAAATAGGTATGTCCGTATCCGAAAACTTTAAAAAATGACAATCCACAATCTTTAACCAATTCACTTTAGTTCCCAAATCACATAACCAGAATTAAACTGAAAAAACCAATCAAATAACTAACAGATCGCAGAGCGGTAAGAAAACACGTCCGTACTCCGTGAAGTCCACAACTCGACTCGTTTCTGACTAACCTAAACTCTAAACCTGTAACACTATACTACACATTCCACATAGATATTTTAAACATTTTCTCAAAATTTCTGATAAGTAATATTAAACAATACATAGAAATAACATATATTAAATAAATACATAGACATAATTGGGTAATGTGACATCAGATTACAATTCCTAAAGAAAAGAGATATAACAAAATTTCTGGTTAGTAAAGTTTCCTTGTTTTATAGTTGTGTTAACCAGATATTATTTTGTGTTAACCGACTGAAAAATAATTATAATGCAATAATACATAAGAAATTAATGAAAAAAATATGACTTAAATAAACGAACCACTTTTATGTTTTTATCTAACAGAATAGATATTCAGGTTCTTTTCACTTTAAAATTAATGGAATGATTAATTTTTTGATTATCATTATCTCTAGGATGAGTTGCAGAACCCATTTTACACCCATAACCTATGACTAGAATTCAGTTTATTTGGAAACTAAACCAAATGAATAAAATAAACGCTTGTTACGATCTACTGAAATTAAGTGGGTTGGGATACCTTAACTTAAATCCACTGACAACCAAGAACTAATGGTTGCATCAATCAACCCATTAATAAAATAAAAGTTAACCAAGAAGTTAGTATCATACCTAAAACATCCATCTGTGAGCTTCATACATGTATATGATGCCACAATTCTCAGTGGTGTCTTTTGATGATGTACATTACTCCACTTCTGCTTAATAGTGCCAATTTAAAGACATAGCACGCGTGGAAAATTATTACTGTGGGTACTGTTACTTGGAATAACTATGTCTAATAATTATTACTAGACATCATTTAACAAAACGAAAAGTAGAAATTAAATAATTTTTTTATAAATAACATAAATATAAACAAATATTCATGTTCTAATTATATTTAATTTTTACTGTTTCCTAGCATAACATAAAAATGGCCTGAACTGTTGAACACCATATAATGATTTTATTCCTTATCCTTTTATATATATATATATATATATATATATATATATATAAAATACAATAACAAAAGAAAAATTATTATTATTACAAGAATTAAAAAAAAGTTTACTATTACTAACCTTTAAAATAATTTTTTACATAATATATTGCTAAATTATTTTTTCAGCACTATTTATTTATAGTGAGTTAGATGCCATAACCATAACAGTTATAGTCAGCTGGACATAAAACACAAATCAATTCTAAAAATGGCATACCCATTTTCAAGAACAACAAGATCCAATGTCGAGCACAATACTAAAAAATTAAGAATGAAGTGGTCTTCATTTAACACTTAAATGAAGGAGAGCTCATTATTGAGCTAAACACAGGTCACTGTTAGATGTCTTTAAGAAAAACTGGTCGATAGCAAAAAAAGCATAATAATTCTAAGAAATACCTAATATCCCACACTAGGTTTTCTAGGGGACTTTTACAGTATGTTTTATGTTTTGCTGCATTACCAGCCAAATCAAATAAAATGCTGCCCTGTATTAGCTCCTTTCAGAGAAAGTATATTAACAATGTCTCTTGGATCTCTATTACTTTTTATACATCGCAGCCATGTGAAATATTAAGACAGATAGATTAAAACAAAACATTAACATAACCCTTCCTATCATCCTGTCATACAGGGTGCCGGGCTAAAGGTATCCAAAAGTAACAGCTTAAATTAAGAGAACCATCCAAGCTTAAATTAAGAGAACCATCCAAGCTTAAATTAAGAGAACCATCCAATTTAATTTTTTTTTTCTTTAATAAACACCAAGTTTTAATGTGGATTATACAAGTTGGTGGAGATCATCTCGTTGGAAACTGAAGTTGCAGAAATCTGAGGAAGAGCAAAGTTCTGAAGCATATTGACGTACGTGTTTCTTGTCACAGGGGCTCAGAGAAAAAAAGAAATACCAATGATGCCATTTTTGTGTAGTCCTAACCAAATGTTGACTTTCGGTGTGTCCCTTTCATTTTCGATTACTGTTTGGGGGTTTCAGTACCTCAAATATGACAACTGTGTCTGTTAACTTTCCCACACATGAAAGGTTGCCTCATCACTAAATAATAACGTATCAAGATAATTAGTATCGTTTTCAACATGTTGCATTAGCTTTGGAGCAAACTGATATAGGTGGCAATGTTTTGGTTTACTATAATAAAGGTGTTGCAACTTGTATGCTTGCAAACAGATCCGCATTTGAATGATATCAAGAACTGTGGAACAAGGAGTTTGTAGTTGGTAACTAGCCTACCTAATTGACTTTCGAGGACTGACAGTAATTGCATTGTACATGATTCACAGTCTCATCACTAACTGGAACTTTTGGATGATTTCCAGTTTCCGAAACCAAGCTTCCAGTCTCTCTTAAGTCATATCCCATTAACGAATGGACTTGGATGTACGAAGATTGATATTTCATGATTCCATCCTTGGCTCTTGTAGTGAAAGGTTGTGTTTTATTGTGCTCTGTGAATTGTCAGTTGTAACCAGTCCAGCCAGGTGTTCAACAGTTCTTCTACCTGCGTCGCCAGACAATGTGAGAAGGGTCTGCTAGGACATCAGCCGGGCGGCCAGCTACCTGGACTACAGGCCAGTCACATTAAGAAAAGGATAATCCTTTTCTTAATTTTACTTTTATCCTATTCAATATTTCTAATAATGTAAAGTGAACTCTTGTAGTCATTGTGAATACATTAAGTAAATAGCCTATTATTATAGGACTATTGTGCTACTTTTAAAATAATTTTATTTTTTAATTGATTTTCTTGTCAGTGATTTTATTTTACAGCAAGTGTAGATTAAGAAGTGTAAATTAAGTTTAATTTTAATTTTAATTTTTAAATTTTTCTTCCTTATTTTCCTCAATGGAAGGAAAAATAAGGCCTCCTCCACCCCGTTCTCCCACCACGGAACTGTCCGACGGTGGAGAGGAAAGCGGGTCTGGCGCTAGGAAGCGCCAGAAACGCCGGGACTCCGCGCCTCCTATGGAGGCGGAGCCCGTAGCGGGCTGCAGCAAGGCTGCAGCAGCTGCCAACTCGCAGGCTGATGATGGGGCCCCATCACAGCCTGCTACCGTCAGGCGGGAGAAAATCCCGCCGATAATGCTGGACTGCCCGAAAGAGTGGCCAGCATTGGCGAGGGACATAAAGTCGAGGATTGGGGGGCGCCTGGTGGCTAAAAGCACCGGGCTCTCGATAAGGCTGCAGCTGGGCAGCGAGGCGGATTACCGGGCGGTGCAGAGTTTTCTGCACTCGAAGGGAATCGCCTTTCACTCCTTTCAGCTCCCGAAGGACAGGGAGCTGAAGGTGGTTATACGGGGGATCCCCTATGGGGCTGCCCCGGAGGAAGTAAGGGAGGAACTGACCTCCCTTGGCTATGAGGTGGTTTCGGTTAAGAAGCTCCTCACAAGGGACGGTCGGGAAACCCCGACCTGCCTAGTGGCCCTTAAGAGGACCCCTTTGGCCCGGGCCATTTATGACCTTGGCAGTATTTTTTACTGCAAGGTCGCAGTGACTGCATTTGTGTCACGAGGGGGGCCACCCCAGTGCCACAGATGCCAGAAATTTGGACACTCGTCCAATTACTGCCAGAGGGCCCAGCAATGCGTAAAGTGTGGTGGAAACCACGACACTTCTGCCTGCGTCAAGCCGCGTGAGGAACCAGCCTCATGCGTCAACTGTAAGGGGCCACATCCGGCCAATTACAGGGGCTGCCCCTATTATAAGGAGCAGACAAACAAAGTCAAGGGACTTAAAAAGCCCGCGACTTTGGACGGCCGCAGCTGGGCCCGTGTTGCCGGTGGGGGAAAAACAGTCCCCAAACCGGAGGTGCCGGCACCTGTGGCCAAAGCGGTCGTGAAAAAAGGGGAGGTACCCTCCCCAACACCCGCCAAGCCAAAACCGGCGGCAACCACCAAGAAGGTGGTGAAACAAAAGGCGGCGACAAAGCCGGCCCCGGCGAAGAAGGCCAAGCCTTCCTCGACGGGAAAGGCAAAGCCGGCCCCGGCGAAGAAGGCTAAGCCTTCCTCGACGGGAAAGGCAAAGCCTGCTCCGGCTGGGAAGGCCAAGCAGGCTGTTAAAAACACTGTGGCCCCGCGCCCCACCAAAAGGGCGGCCGCGCCAAAAGGCACCCCCAGCGGCAATCCGAAACCGGCTACCCCGTTGGAGACCACTGGCATGGACTTCCTGTCGCAGATGACAGTGAAGGATATCCTGCCAGATATCATGATGGTTTTGCCACGCCTGCTCCAGGCAAAATCTCTCAAGGACTGTATTCAGTCCTTAATAGAGTGCCTCATGGCTGTACTGTCCAGGTATGGTTAGGCCCACCCTCAGACTCTTGCAGTGGAACGCCAACTCAGTAGTAGGCCGGACGGAGGAACTATGCCGTCTGGCCGAGGATCTACTGATAGACGTGATACTGTTGTCTGAGACGTGCTTGAACCCAAACAAGCAACTGACCCTTCGGAACTATTTTACATATAGGACGGATAGGCCAGTTCGACCCGGATCTCGCACCTCTGGTGGAACTGCGGTTTTAGTCCACAGACGCCACATGCATACGCGCGTTGTTCTTCATACAAACGTGATGGAGCAAACGTGTGTGCATGTGGAGCATCTGGGCACGGTGTATCGGCTGGTTTCGGCTTATAGCAAGCCGAACGACGCGGTAACCGGCGCAGATCTGGATGCCGTGCTGGAAAATTGGGATGGGCCCGTGATACTCATGGGCGACCTCAATGCCAAACACGTGTCATGGAACAGCATTCTGACAAATCCGAATGGCAGATTGCTGTACGAAAGGGCGAGAGCCCGCCGCTTGGTCGTCGTAGGCCCTGAGGTGCCCACGTTCGTGCATCGCTCAGGCAGATCTAGGCCTGACGTGCTGGATATCGCAGTCATGAAGGGGGGTACCCTCCCATTCATGATTGAAACGATAGAAGACCTCAGCTCGGACCATTCCCCTGTCCTGTTGGAACTAGGTCAGGCAGGGGGTGGCCGAGATCCCCCGCCTATACCCCGAAGGTCAGTCAACTGGAAAAGGTTCTACGAGACCCTCCAGCGGGAGTACAGGCCGGTAAATCCTGAGCTCCTGAACACCCCGGAGGAAATCGACGACACTGTCGGGCGCGTCACGTCGTCAATGACCGAGGCCCTGGCAGGCAGCTCATCGGCCAAAACTCGAGCAGTTGTTCGAAACGACCTCCCTCTTCACATCTCCGAAGCCATAACGGAGAAACGACGACTGAGGAGGAGATATCGAATCACCCTGTCCCCCGCTGATAAGCGGGCCTTTTATAATCAAACGGACAGGGTAAAACAACTGCTGACAAGCCATGGAGAGGATTCGTGGAACGAATACCTCGCCTCGGTCTCTGACGACATCTCCTCGGTGTTCAGGTTGAACAGGAGACTGCGAGAAGGGAAGAAGCCTCGCCATCCGGTTGTGGGGCAGCGAGGTTTTCTTGCATACTCGGAGGCGGAGAGGGCCGAGGTATTCGCCGATACCTTGGAGGAGCAGTTCACTCCAAACCCCCCTCCCTCCCCGAACGACGAGCACACAACCGAGGTGGAATCCTTTCTTGTAGATTATTTCTCACAGGTGGAGGACGCCCCTCTAGAGATTGACCAAGTCACTGAAGCGGAAGTTTCCGCAGCCATTAAGGCCACAAGCCCCGACAAGGCCCCGGGTGTCGACGGGATCAGCGCCCGTGCATTCCGGAACATACCGGCCTCCGTGATTACAGCAATTTCGGTGATATTCACGTCCATTTTGTACGTTGGATATTTCCCGAATTGTTGGAAAACGGCCAAAGTCGTATGTTTACCCAAACCGGGGAAAAGTTTACTTTTCCCACGGAATTATAGGCCAATCTCCCTGTTACCGGTATTGTCTAAGTTGTTCGAGAGGATTTTTCTCGAAAAACTGAGGCGATACATGGAGGGAGAAGTGCGGCCCGAGCAATTTGGGTTCAGGGAGGGTCACTCAACCACCCTCCAACTGGTAAAAATAATAGACGACCTTGTCGGAGGCCTGAACAGGAAACGGGTGACTGCAGCCGTTTTTCTGGATGTGGCCAAGGCCTTTGACAAAGTTTGGCATAGCGGGCTGCTTTATAAGCTAGCGCGATCGGCGATCCCGTACCGCTATGTCAGACTGATGCGGTCATATCTGCTAGACCGACATTTTGTCGTGCGCGTAGGGGAAACGATTTCCTCTACCAGAGAAATAGCCGCTGGGGTTCCCCAAGGAGCAGTACTTTCCCCGTTCTTGTACACCTTGTACGTGAACGATATGCCGCTGTCGGAAGGGGTCAAAACGGCCCTTTACGCAGACGACACGGCATATTTCTACGAATCCGCAAATGTGGATTACGCGGTCCGGAGGCTCCAAAGGCAGCTGGACTTAGTGGAACCGTGGCTCGACATGTGGAGAATCAGGGTCAACGGTGAAAAATCGGTGGCCGTGATGTTCACATGCAAGACACGAAAACCGACCAGAGAGCTGGAAATCTCAGGGGAGAAAATCCCTTTTGAGAAAACAGTTAAGTACCTGGGGGTGGTGTTGGACAGGCGGCTTACCTTCGGCGAACATGTAAATTATGCGACCCGGAGGGCTAAGGCCGCCAGAGCCTCGCTATACCCAGTGCTGAACAGTGCCAGCCCGTACCCACTGGCAACTAAGCTCCTCATTTTTCGGCTATACGTACTGCCGATTCTAACATATGCTTACCCGGCATGGGGGGCAGTGTTGAGCTCCTCGCTTCAAAAGAAGATCGAGGCCGTCCAAAACATCGCGTTGCGGACGATCTTTGGAGCTCCGTGGTTCGTCAGGAACGCCACTCTCCGATCTGATGCGAGATTTCAATCCGTGTCCGAGGTGGGGGTGGCGCAGGCGCGCAGACTGTTCGGGAGAGCGGCTGTGTCCGAACACAGTCATCTTCGGGACATCTGCCGAGAGGACCCAACTCCGACAGTTGTAAGGAAGCGGCCTCACGCCGTACTGGACGAACCACCGTGATGGTGCGGTGCGGTAGCCGAAAATCGACAAACCAGGCTTAGGGGCCTCCATATCGCATGAGCCATAAACGGAATAGTGCGTCAGACGCGTTTCCGGGGTCGCGAGTGAAAAGTTTTCGCGAGTTATATAGTTTGAAGACGTCAAACACGGTAAGTCGCGCATAAAACAAAAACGCGGTCTAAATTTAAAAAAAAACTTACAGTAAGACAAATTATCCCAGCAATTGCGACTCCTCCGGAAAAGGGGACGCATTGCTCCCTCCTTATAGCTAGTGCCCCGTTGTGGCGTATTCCTGCTAGCCTATTAAAGAGTTAGCACCGAAAGGACTTCAGTGGACGGTCTGAAGGGGAATTACGTCGGGAGGACAGGCTTTATAAGCCTAGCCTTCCGCGGTCGGCCCATGAAATGGGTTCGATAACGCTGGTTTAACAACGGATTGGAATGCAATTAAATCCGTCTTAAATTCACTAAAATAATAATAGACAAATCTTGAAAAATTAGATCCGAGATTAAAAAAATAACCCTTTTAAAAACAAGCCCGATTAGAATGATCCAGCAGCAAGGGACTCTGTCCAGGTTCTGCGATAAAGTAGGGAGTAATAGACTCCTGCCAACTTTGCATTCCATTCCATTCCGATATTTCATTCAGACCATACACACCATTGAACACATGTGACTGATGAAACTCCATTAACCAAAGCATGCACTGAACCTTCTGTTGTGGGACTCATAGCTTGACTGACTACTACTGGCTACAATTGAACTGGGAGCTGGCTTGCCTGCGCATGCATATTCTGCTGATGTTAGAAAGTATACAGAACAAATCTTGGAGAAATTTACTGTAAACTGAGCCAGTGCTTAGAGAATTATGATAACCGGGTTTTTAAATATAGGGCAAACTTCTTGGATGAAGCCCAGACACTGTCTATTCCTTAAAATTATTATGCATAAATACACCATTATATACATACAGTGCCTCTACTAAACAAGAGTAAAACCTTCCTTATTTTTCAGTAATCTGGAATGCCTCAGGCATAATTTATATTAATATGGCTGATTAAGAATTGAATCGTATTTCCAAAATATGAACAATGCACAATCGATTGTTTCACTGTATTATTACTAATGTTTAATAAACGCAACATATTTGGCTTCCCTTGCAGTAACAGATCCTGGCACTATATTAAAGGCTTGATCTTCAACTATATATAATATATCTGTGGAAACTACTGAAGCAAACAGTAGTGAGGGATAAGGAATTTACCTACACTGTAAATCTTATGGGCACAATAAGATAGATTCACAGCATCCAAGTTTTGATTAGAATGTATTCCACTAAAAATATTATTTGTCCAAATGATTATTCGCATATTATAAAATGAAAATGCCCAGAGAATAATAACACAAAAAGTAAAACTGAAATTTATTAACCTACTGATATTAAATATAAAAATTCTAAAAAGTTATCTGAATTTAAAAACAAGCCATCAAACCATATAGATATCAATAGATGAAAATTAAACTTACACGAGATATTAGGTTCAGTTAAGTAGATAAGATCTGGAGGTAAGACTTCAGGAATTCCTCCAACACGTGTACTAACTACCTGTAAACTGAAATAATTAAAAAATCATTTTTCAAAACAATTTTTAAAAACTTATTTTATATTAATTAATAATAAAAACTTGACTATTTAATATGCTATAGTCATAGTCAAGACTAAATAAAAAAGAACACTAAATAATCAACTCTTGAATACAGATTTATTGTAAGTATGCTAATTAGTAATATTATTTAATACAAAATTTCATATATGTATCAATCAATATTGTTAATAAACATAATTTATAAATAGCCACTAAAATAAATGTCTTTAATGTAATAATCATAAAATTTATACAGTTGTATGAAAATTATTCTTACCATGCTTTAAAAGTTGTTTTTTCCTCATAAAATATGTATTGTTATAAATAATGTACAATTAAGACTACATACATTTTAGTTTTCTTTTCATCTATATAATTTTAAAAGGACATTCATATATTTAAAAAGTTTATATGGAAAAAATTTTCCACTTTTTAGGGAGATGTTCATTTGGAAAAAATTAATCAACCCTGTAGATCTTTCAAGTGAAGTAGAGAACATTTTTGCATTTATTTGAAGAAATCCATTGACTAATTTTAAGAAACATGTTAAAAAATGTTATATTATGTTTATTTTTTACTTTGCCATGTTTCAAGACAAACTTAAATGCTCAAAAAAGGTTGTGTATTTAAAATTTTTCTTTAAATACAAAACAATACTTCCACAAATATATTTACTACAAGTTACAGCTGAAAAGAGCCTGCAGTTTTGTTTGATTATCTAAAGAGAAACTGAATAAGCTAAGCATCAATGAAACAAAAATGTAATTTTTCAGTTTTTTGTAACAAAAACTAAAAGATATATATACAAGGTGTGTGAGAAAAGTAATGAGATTGGTAACACTGCAAGCAATCTGGCTAAGCTGTGTCTACCGGTCTCTGCTAGACCGGTTTGTTCATCCCTTCCACATGCTCAGTACAAGTTTCAACTCCGTTCAGCCAATACATTATTTTTGACAGCGCCATCAGTGAAGTTGTGTTTTTGTTGTGTTACGAGAATGGAGCATCAGAAATTAGAGCAATGTTGTGCAATCAAGTTTTGTGTTAAACTTGGGGAATCGGCAAGTGTGACCTTTGAAAAGTTGAAACAGGGCTATGGGGAACATTGCTTATCAAGAGCACAAGTTTTCTGCTGGCACAAATCATTTTTTGGAAGGCCAAGAACACGTTGAAGATCAACCTCGCTCAGAACTTCGACTTCAAAATCTGACGAAAACGTTGAACGTGTGAGATCAGACCGTGGTTTAGCAATAAGCATGATGAGTGAACAGTTAAATTTAAACACTTTTATCATACATCAAATTTTGACAGACGATTTGGACATGTGAAAGGTTTGTGCGAAATTGGTGCCGAAAAACCTCATAACAGAACAGAAGAACAATCGAAGAAACATGTGCGTTGATCTTCGTGAGAGGATTGACAATGACCAAGAATTCTTCAATCATGTGATCATGATTCGAGGTGATGAATCCTGGATATTTGAGTACGATCCTGAAACATAGCGGCAAAGTGAAGAGTGGCACACTCTGTCATCTCCTCGACCGAAAAAATGTTGAATGAGCAAATCAAAGATCAAAACCATGCTGATTTGCTTTTTTGACAGTAGGGGTATCGTGCGTAAAGAATTTGTTCCTCCAGGACAAACTGTCAACCAAGTGTTTTACAAAGGTGTCCATGAAAGGCTCAGGAAAAGATTGAATAGCGTGAGACCAGACATTGCAGACAAGTGGATGCTTCAACATGACAATTTCCTGTGTCACACAGCCATTTCCATCAGGGAATTTTTTACCTCAAAACGCATTCCTATGGTTCCTCAACCCCCCTATTCACATGATTTGAGTCCTTGTCACTTTTTCCTTTTCCTGAAATTGAAACGTCTTAAAAGGACATCATTTTGTAACTCTGGAAAACATTCAAAAGACTATGACCGACCAGTTAAAAGCCCTACCAGTTGAAGCCTTCCAGCGCTGCTACCAGGAGTGGGAACAACAACTCTGCCAGTGTATAGCTGCCCAAGGGAACTTCTTTGAAGGGAATAATATTGTTGTTTTAAAAACTAACTAAATATATATATATACTACGAGACCAATAGTCATGCAGATAGTTAAAAATCAGAAGAGATATGGTTCAAAGTCGAATAGATGATGCGGTTAATTTCAGCTGAAATTAAAGAATAAAACACACATGTGTTATACTTCTTGAAAATTCAAATTATTACAATAAATTTTCAAAGACAGTTAAATATAGTATTTTCAAACAACACTAATCTATACCAGAACATAAAAAAATGGTATAATTTAACATTATCTGATGAAAAATCGAAAAATCTCAAACTGATACAGGTTGAATAAAGGTGATAATATTAATAAGAAAAAACAAAACTATAACTTTTTAAAAATCTGATTCTTAATGCATTTTTAACTTTAAAAAAAAGTTTTTTTGTTTTATTTCTATCCTCATGTTATACATACCCACAAGAAGCAGCTTCTACAATTGCCATACAGTAAGCTTCAGTCAAAGATGTATTAAGAAAAATATGTCCACGTGTTAATACATTATGCACTTGTGAGTGTTCTATTATTCCCAACAGTGTTACTCTATCTTGAAGATGATGTTTTTCTCTCACTTCTTCCAGAAGTGTACGTTTTGGACCATCACCACCGATTAAGAACTCTACCTGTAAAATATTATGTCAATAAAATTATTACATCTAAATTTAATAAAGATACTTTCATAAAAAAAAAAAAACAAATTTTAACTAAAAAATGATAGAAATCAGTTTAGAAAATCCAAGTCAAAAGTAAACATTTACCTTAAATGCAGTCTAAACCACCTAAACTCATTTTATTTTAAAAATAGCCTTTGTTAACCTGAAATGCTGCTTTATTTTCAGTAATAAACAACAGTTAATGCTGAATAATAGCTAGTTAATATTTTAAAATAACAAAATACTCTGTGAAAGTAATTTTATTATAAGAATGTTAAAATTTATCTTCTTTAATAAATTCACTGCTAAGCCTGTAGATCTGCAGACGAGATGGATTCAACTCTGCATGCTATGACCACAATCTGCAGTCTTAGCTAATTTTCATTCCGTGAGGAAAAAGGGTAGAAAAAGTAATGCATTTTTTTATTTATTTAACTAAAGCATTGTTAGTACTTATATTTTCTGTTTCCAACTTTAACAAGTTTTTCACAGATTTTAAATAAAGGCTTTAAAATAAATCTGGTATTAGTAAAAATAAAAGTACATGGCTTTCATAACAAAATTTATACCTGCAATTCTTTATTATGAAAAGCATAGTTGTTTTTTTCTGACAAAATCTTCTTATCTTTCCTGTTACTTTTTATTATTAGGAATTTTTCAAAAAAAAATCTTTTCTGATTTTTAGGTTAAAGAAATATTTTTGTTTTTGTGTATTACACCAGATTTTTGTCCACTTAACCTAGAATATTTACCAATGTTTTGTTATTTAGGATCATAAAGTATTGCTTTTCCTTCATCCACTGCAATGACTAATCCAGCCTAAATTATATTACTTTTACAAAACAAAAGTAATTTCAAATGAATTTGGAAGAATATGAATTGTATGCTTTTCACTTTTGAAGAAAAACAATGCAATCATATAAGCCTAAACATGGTTACCACAAAATACTTGAACAGGATTCTACATAGTATGCATCAAACATATAAGATAAGGATATTTTCTCAATCATAAAAAATTATTTTCAAAAAAATGAATTTATACAGATATTATAGGATTATCTGAAATAGAAACAAAAAAAAGTTCAGCACAGTGGTATAACATCTACTAATTACTATTTAATAACAAACACATTTAATTCTCTTTAATGCAAATGTCTTCATTACAACATTTAAATATTTACGCTGTCTGTATCTCTCTAGACAAATATTTTATCTCATCCTGTACTATATAAGGAACAGTCTGGGAGAGAAGTTTAAGGAATTAAATTACTTTAAGTTAACCTTTCACTTTCAACTTGGATTTTCCAAATCAAATAAGTTAAGTTATTATTTTTTTTTTTTTTTTTTTTTTTTTTTTTTTTTTTTTTTTTAATGAATGCCTAGAAAATACTTTTTTAATAATGTTTCATGACTTTTTTTTGTTTTATTTATTTCCAAATGTTTCATTTACTGCTAGTTTACTGTAAATGTTCATATCGTTTTTATTCATTTAAAGTCTATTTTTTTTTTATAATTACTTTTACTGATTTTTTAAAGAATTAAGAAAAAAAATATATTTATGTTAAGATTTTTAAATTTGTTGAAAATTATTCTATTTCTCATTTATTTTTTTCATGTAATAAGTAAAAATGTTTTAATTATATGTAATTTAAATCTTATTTTCAAATATTTATTTAAAAAAATTTTAAAACGCATATTACTTAAAATATAACACAAACCAAACCAAACATAGAATATGTGTGTGAAATCTAGCAATCAAGAGAGCACTTTTTAGTAAACAACAGAATACAGAAGTTGACAAAAATTATGTAAATGTTGACTTTGGATTCTACCAAACTCCTGTTACAAGTTTCATTATTCTAATATTGATTTTTAATGAAAGTCAAAACAAAATATGAAATTAAGTAAAACGTGAGCATCATATAAAAATCTTTTGGGAATTCTGAAAAAATATTAATGAGAAAAGATAACCAGAAAACCTGCATATAATATAACTGATGGAATATTATTTAAAATGAATCCAGACCCAGTAATTGGATGGTGTTTGAAATACTGAATTTAATAAGAAATTTTTGACAAATTTTGAATAATGATCTTAACATGACGAGAAATCTTGGAACCATCCTCAAATATGTTTGTCATGTTAAGATCATTGATCATTTTTTCAAAAAAAAAACAATTTACATATACATTTATTTATACATTTTAGAGAAAACTGAAACAAAGTCAAATTTTACGATGAAGTTAAGCTCGCTCAGAATGATCTTCAAATAAAACATCAATCAATGCTCTACAAAATCCCACTTCTCCAAGGCTGAAGGATGCTGAAAACAAGATAAAATTCAAGGCTGTTGAATTAACTGAACCTAATACTTAGAGCATACTGGCTTCCATATCAGCTGATTTCAAGTTCAATTCCTCCTAAATATCCAACATTTTTCCACTTATCATTTCATCCATAACATTTATTAGCATTATTAAAACGTAAGTAAAAGCAAATCTGAGCTTGTAATAAAAAACACAAATAAAAAACGTGCACAGAAAATGCACAAACACCTATCACCAAATAATCATACATTCAGACAGGGAATTCATAAAAAGTATAGTGTACGAGGTGCTACCCAAAAGTTCAGGAATTTTACCATAAAAATAAAATAGCTTATCGTAACTTATAATTTCCACTGTCTCCTTCAAGTAACCCCTTGGGCATTGATACAGTGATCCCAGCTTTTTTTCCATGATTCCATGCATCCCTGGAAGTCTGCAGGTGTAAGTGTTGGAAGCACGTTCTGCGTTTCTTCCTGAATCTCCTCAATTGTGTTAAAACAACGGCCTTTCAATTGAAATTTTATTTTCCTAAAGAGAAAAAAGTTGCACGGGGCAAGGTCAGGTGAATAGGGTGGGTGGGGAATCACTACCATCTTTTTGGAAGCCAAGAAATTCCGAACGGCTAGTGATGTGTGCGCGGGCATGTTGTCATGGTGCAGAACCCAGCTGTTGTTACCCCACAGACCTGAATGTTTGTGCCTAATGCTTTCTCGTAACCGCTTCAAAACTTCACATTAAAACATCCCATTGACAGTTTGACCAAGAGGAACAAATTCCTTATGGATGCCTTTGATGTCAAAAAAACAATCATCATGGACTTCACGTTGCTGCAAACTTGGTGTGCTTTTTTTGGCCGCGGTGAACTTGGCGACTTCCACTGCGACAACTGCTGCTTAGTTTCAGGGTCATACCCGTACACCCATGTCTCATCACTGGTTATGGAGATGAAGTTAGGGTCATCTCTTGCTGAATTTTTCAATTCGCACAGACAGCTACACAATTTTGTTTCTGGTCGCTGCTTAACAGTCTAAGTACGAATTTTGCAGCAATGCATCTCATGTTCAAATTGTCCAACAAGATGCGTTGCACGGACCCATATGACATTTATACAATTGCACAAACATCATGGATTGTTTGTCTACGATCTGCAACAATAGCCTCCTCCACTTTCGTGAAGTTTTCCGGTGTTGTGCTTGTTGATGGTCTTCCTGAACGCTCATCGTCATCGACTGTCGTTCATCCATCTTTGAATCACTTGTACCACAAAAAAGTTTCACTTTTACTCATAGCCTTGTCACCAAATGCTTCCACAAGCATGCGATGGGTTTTTTTAACCATGAAGCAAAATTTGATGCAGGTTCTTTGCTCTTTAAAATCTGCCATTTAGAACTTCACCGAAGCAGTAAAACACAACGTTGCACAACCGCACAAAAGTCAACAATGCAGCCTCTCACCACCACATCTGTTGGAATACAGATTCACAAAGAGTACTGTTAGCCACATCTAGCGACAGCAGGTCGTACCAGCAATGGTTCAAGCGCAAAATTCAAATTCCCCAAACTTTTGGGTAGTACCTCATATATCCTGTAAGGGCCCATGCTCAAATTAAACCAAGGCCAATTATTCTCTCTAGTAATAGGTAGCATGTGTGAAAATTTTTAGCTTATCAGTTAAGTAATTTTTCAATCTGAATTTATAAAATAAATACCCAACAGTCAGTTTAAAATTTTATTAATATTATTCCTTCATGTTGTACATGAAGTGGGTAAAAAAAGATCTAATTACTCACTCTATAGAAAATATGATGTTTAATAAATAATTTATTATTTTACGATTAAGATATATAGTTGTAATAACTTTATTATTCAAATATTTTTATGAAGAAATAGTGATCAAAATTCTGATCACCTTTACCTCTGGTGGATGTAAGTTAACTACAGAAATTTTTCTATTGAGTTCATCACTTTTAAATACATTACACACAAAAAGCTAAAATGGACGTGTTGACACACAGAAGCACTCAAAACCAAAATAGGTTTTGGTTAATCACACAAAAAGTCTCAATATTTTATAACATTTAAATATTCTCTTTACTCACATATAAAAGAGTAAAAAACTATACTCACATCTTGGTATTTGTGACAAATATCAACAATAATTTGTGCCAATAAATCAATCCCCTTCCTATAAACAAGACGGCTTACCAAGACTATAGTGACTGAAAAAAAAGAATCACAAAAACTATAGCATCAAATTATGATAATACAACAGCCAATTTACAATCACTTTACAAAATTGTTATAGTTAATATTTCAATTTAAGCACATGAATGCAATGCATACATGTACAGTTAACAATAATTAATATCTTTTCTCATACTTAATTAATGTCTATAGTGCATACTTTCATCATAGCAAAAAGAAAATTAATACGAATGCTTTACAATAATTGTACCAGTCTTAACCAATCTGCAATATATGGAAAGCGCATCCAAAGTACAAAATCCAGTAGTCAACAGCCAATCTCTCCAGTGAACATCATGATGTTGTAATAGACAGGTCTGAATGTCATCTGCATTTTGGTGGGCTTGCAATGATACTAATATGCAACTCTGTGAAGAAAACAAGAAACCACATCGCTCCTTTCTTTTCTAAGAAAACCTAGCATGAAGGTTTTGTAACACCTGAAAATTGCTATTCATTTTCAGAAGCGACTTATTTCTTTATCAGGTTACCTACAAACAGTAGCATCCAAACAGACAGATACGTTAATTAGTCTAGGAAAATACATCTTTGAATAAGGATTTTTTTTAAGCCATACCTTTATCTTTTTTCCTGTTCTCAGGTTCAGGTATAAACATTGTAGTATCTACTGCATTAGGAATTACAGAAACTCTTTCGTGCTTAACACGAGCTCTTAATACAGTATTTTCTTTTCTGAAAATAAAACAAATATAAATTATATAAGATAAATTATTATCTATTCACATTTATAAATTTTTTATTAATTTTTTTTACCCAAGCCAAAACATATTACACTGATTGATTAAATATAATATACTGGAAATCTCCATTATCTAAAGCAGATTTCTTGATTCAAGATTCTAAGCAATTATATACCTTGTTCATGTAATGAATTTATCTAAAGTAGCTTGTAGACCAATGGCTATACTGATAATTAGAACTGAAGAGAATATGGCTAGGGACAGCACCAAGGAGCCATTACTGTTAAAATATAACTGGTTCAACTGATTCAGACTATCAACTTCCTACATGGTAAGACTAACACTAGCTGCCTGTGCCACTTTGACATGTAACAGAAAAATACTTTATGGATATAATGAAAAGCAATAAATAATACAGGCATTGTCACAAATTTAACTTCAACAAAGAAACTCTCTACCTAATAATCATTAACATAACATTAATTTTCTCAAAATTTTGCAAACATAACCCCACTTACATTAAGCTCAGTAAATGTGTGTATGCTTATCTTTTTTCTATTTTTAAATATGCCCCAAAAATTCCCCCTTCCCCAAAAATCAAAAAAGTTATATTTTTATACAGTGTCCCATATAAAACGCAACCCAACCTTAAGGTATTGAAATAATAAAAAGGCATGTGTAAATGTAATTTTTATTATTACCATCTATTACCTTACATTTAGAGTAAATGTTGGAAGTGGCCGCCATCTTCTTGAATACAAGCTTCAATTCTTTTTACAGCATTTCTTGCATCTTTTTTCAAAGTTTGTGGCTGGATATTTAATGCAGCTTGTTCAATATTGACTTTCAATCGTTCAAGTGTTCGTGGTTTGTTGCTGTAGGCTTTTCAAATCTGGATATCTTGGTGGCCAAAAGCCTTGACTGATAACACGATTACCAAAGAATTCCTCAACGAAATCAGAAGGAACCTGATAGTGCGATGTCGCACCGTCATGTTGTAGCCAGCAGTGTCTGTCTTCCTCTTCTAAGAGTGCAATGAACTGAAATAAAATATTCTGATATCGTTCTGCATTAATGGTGTACTCGAAAAAAAATAGGACCGATTATTTTCTTCTGCGATATCGCGCACCACACGCCCAACTTCTGCGGGTGTAATTGTTTTTTGTGATAAACGTGGGGATTTTCAGCACTCCAAATACTACTGTTTGGCTGCTTACGTAGCCATCCAAATGAAACCGTGCTTCATCTGTGAAAAATAACGAATCCATAACATTAATTCCCCATGAAGAAATCGACACAACCATTGACAATATTGTAGCCGTTTTTCTTTGAAGGGCTCAAGAAGTTGATAAACCATTTGAATGCGATAAGGTCGTAATTGTAATTGTTTGGTCGCCCGATGAACAGTTGATTTAGACAAATTAATTTCAGCAGACAAACGTCTGATCGATTTATTTGGCGAGGCGAGTAATCTGTCTTTGATTTCAGTGACTGTATCTGTATTCAACACTGACGCAGATCTTTTGTGTTCCTTGTTATTAACAGAACCAGTCTCTCTAAATTTTGCAACTAACCTTAATACTGATGTTTTGTTAGGAGCTGGTTTATCTGGGTATTTATGGCGAAACAAATCTTGCACTGCAACCACTGATTTCGTACTGAAGTACGAGTCAACAATGAAAACACGTTCATCTAGCAAAAACACCATCTTGTCTCTAGCAATACACTGAACGTTATGATTGCATTGTTGTTACTATCGGTAGTGTTCTACTGCATCGCCGTGATGTTCAGATGTTGGACGAGTCCATTTCAGTAACGAGTAAGGGAGTAAGCTTGACTTTTGAAATTTCATGGATGAGTGATTGATGGGTTGCGTTTTATATGGGACACCCTGTATATTACATTTTTTTTTTTTTTTTTAATATCTCTCTATGCATAGTAGTAGTGCAATTAACTGCAAAAAAAAATATTTTGGAAACTATATTGGCGAAGGAGAATCAATAAAAGTAAAAATTTCAATTTTTTTTTAATTTTTCAAAACTTTTTTTTTGGTTTATTTAAACTTAATACTAATAAAATTTTAATAAACTTTTAATAATAATATTACAATAAAATTTTCATCATAATTCACCGCTCACCCCCAAAAAAGAAATCTTAGGTAACTTTATTGGTCGTACATCTTTTTGTGGAATTTTTTTAGTTTCTTCCAAGTAATACAGTAACCATAGAAAAATCAAAAGCCTTTCTTGGTAAGTGATTTTGGAGTGGCAAAGCAGAAACAATGATGATTTTTAAAAATTTTTGTTTATTTAAACAGATGATAATTTTACAATAAAACTTCCATCATAAATTACAACCCCCCCCCCCCCAAAAGAAATCTTAGGTAACCTTAATCATGTATAATTATTTTTCCATTACAAGAATAAATAACCAATGTCAGAAAAGTATTACAACTTTGTTGCCACCTTCTTTTTTATACAGAATAGAACAAAAATTTAGCCCATTAAATTACATCAATCACTGACAGTGCAGACTGATAAGCCAAGGATTGCTTCAATACACTTCGAGTACATTAATTTTATCCTTCCTCCTAATTCATTAACACATTTTTTTTAGATTTACAAATAATTCTTCTTCAGATAAAGAACACTAAAAATGGCTACGTAATATGAAAACATCTAGGTTTTTATTATGTGATGTATAATTGTTGTCAGGTAAACAAAACTGAATGATTAATCACATAAACAAACTACAACTGAGCTTACTCTGTAGCAGTAAACATAACAAAGTGCAAAAGGAAAAATAAAATAATTTGTTTTATTTAAATTAGTAAGAAATTAAGTTACCCTGTATGAGAGACGCAAATGCAGTGATTGCAATCTGACAATGACAACTCAAGAAATTTATTTGTAATAATTGCCGATGTATCAGCGAATCCAAACAATGAATGATCAGTAAAAACAGTCTGAAAAATGATACTTAAAATTTTCATACAATCAAATATAAGTATATCATACTTAATAAATTACACCTCCTAAACTTCAAAGAACATCATCTTCTCATCTACTACACAATACTTTATACTTTTTAGTTAAAAATGTATTAGTATCCTTATCATAAAATTCACATTAATGTATTTGTGTTATTAACAATGATTCAAATTTCCTTTTTTCATTGTTCTACATGTATTCTGTTTATGTGTACAAAGGTAAAATATTTTTAAAACCATTTTTGTAAATTGATTCATTTATATATTTTACAGTAAAACCTGAGTTAACAGAACCTGGATTTAACGGAATCCTGTCTACAATGGAAAATTTCTCTGGTCCTGTGAATTTTACCACAAATATGATGTTAATTTTCCCTGAAATAACAGAAACCTGACTGACGTAGAAACGGAAAAAATCTCACCAGTTAACGGAAATGTTTTTTTGAGAATCGTGTAGAGTACTGTAATTTACACAAAAAAATGCGCATACCCATTTAATGCTATGCATAAAGTACAGTACTAAATTTTTCCACAATATAAAATAGTATACATATACTGCACAGTACTATACGTACTGAATACATTATACTGTACACCACTATGTTACAAACTACCCTGTATAAACAAAAATAAAAATTAGTCATGTCAGAGTTGTAACTGATAAATTTGCATTTAACACTACATAAATGTTTATGTTTTCAGTAACTCATCACCAATCATAATAGGCGATGACAGATAGACAGAGAGTGTTAAAACCTTGTACAGGCGACGCACACAGTCACTCTTGTTTTGATTACTTACAGTAAACTAGCCTTTATGCCTACTACCCTGTGAATCGTAACTTAACACACTCTAATCATTCCTTATCTTGAATCACAATTTTTATTTAAATTAATTATGTAATGCCATCACACAATACATCCATGTGTCATTTTGTTCATTATTTTTGTTCATTAAACAAACTATTCTTTACTGTGTTCCCGCGCGCATTTTTGTTTTTCATTCATTTTATTTTTTATTTCTTTATTTTTACGGATCCATATTACAGTTCAATATTTAAAGGACAGAACTGCTGTGTAATTGTTAGTTCAGTGTTCTTCTGAATACTGTGTATTAGTGTAACAAGTATGGCATTAAAAAAAAGAGTTTTGTGGGACTTAAACACAAAAATTAAAGTAATCAAAGCCAGCAAAAAAAGACATTCTGTCCATTAAAAACTTAGTTGAAAAATTTGGCATAGGTAAGATTCAGATCTTAGAAAATTTTTAATAATAGAAACAAGTTAAAAACTGAATGGTTAAAAGGGAGCAGTTCAAATAAAAAAGCATATGCGAAAAACTGGCAACGGAAAAATTAACAAAATTGTTTGGAAGTGGTTTACGAGTTCAAGGGCAAGAAAGTTACCAATTTCAGGAGTAATTGTACAGCACCACGCAAAGGAAATTGCAGAGAAATTATGTAGCACCAACTCCAGCACTTCAAATGGTTGGCTGGAAAAGTTTTAAAAAGCGGCATCAAATTGTGTTAAAAGAAGTATGCGGTGAGGTTGGAGATGTATGTGACAAGACAGTAACTGACTGGAAAACAAAACTTGCTACTTTGACTGAAGATTACGAAAAGAGAAATATTGCAGAGATGAAACCAGACTTTTTTATCGTGCACTACCGAGTAAGACTCTTTGCTTAAAAGGAGAACATTGTACAGGAGGGAAGCATTCCCAGGAAAGGTTGACAGTTTTTGTTTGTGGTTTTATGACAGGAGAACTGGAAAAACCGCTCATTATTGGAAAGGCTGATAAGACAAGGTGCTTTAAAAACATTAAAAAAGACAATCTTCCCACAGTAGGAAGATCCAACAAAAGACCATGGATGAAATCACATATTATGGAGGAATGGTTGCAAGGGTTTAACACAAGAATGAGGCAGCAAAACAGGGATGCTCTTCTCTTTTCAGAGTTGTTTAACATGATTTGTAAAGCCAGAACATTGACAGAAAACAGAGTAGCTGAAAGTAAAAGTTCAATACAAAAAGAAATAACCAATTTTTTTCTTATAATACAGACTAAATTACATAATGAACAGTTATAAAGTTCATTTAGGTTAATTAAAATTATGTTTACTATTAAAGTGTATTAGTTTACGGTACTGAAATTCTTTAATCTTCAAAATTATCAGTTCCTTAATTTAAGATTTTTTAAAATTAAAATATGAAAATTGTTCTACAATCCAGTATACTGTTCTGTATGTGCTAAAATAAGATAGAAATTTTGTGCTTACAAATTTGCTAACAAACTACTCTACAATCCACAGCTGAAAATGAAGTGGGGGTTCTGGTAAGTACACTACCATATTTTTTTCTTTTTAATTGTACAGTCCACTAGTTAATCCCTGTATTCAATAGAATCCTGACCACAACAAAAAATATTTTCAGTTCCATAAAATTCTATTTCCTTGGGTTTTACTGTATGTATGTATGTATGTATGTATATATATATATATATATATATATATATATATATATATATATATATATATACATTAAAATTTAAGATAAAGGAACGTAATAAACCAGAAGTTACAGAACTCCAGTATTTCGGGAATAAAGTCGCAAAGGATAAATGAATTAAGGTATATCAAAAGCTGACTGGCACAAAAAACAGCTTTTATATAGAACAGAACACTGTTAATATTTAATACATATTTAAGATTAGAAAGACTTACTTAAAAATATTTAAATGCAATACAGGAAGCTATTGAAAATTAGAAAGCTTGATGAAAATGAGATGAAGAAATCCTAAAACAAACAGGAAAGTAAAGAAATTTATGGCCACCAACCCGGTTGGTGGATCATATATTAAGATATACACGTTTAATTAATTTGGTGATGTAGGAAAGAGAAGAGGGTAAAAACTTCTAATTATTGCCTACACAGAAATTTATAAATAAAATAACTGAAGTTGTAGAATGTAGTAATTTATGTTTAGTTAAAAAAATTACACAGAACAAAAAGGAATGGCATCAAGCCAATCAAGTGACCTACAACACATAAAATGTACAAAACTTAAAACACTTAACATCTTAAAGGGAAAATGGTATATTATATTAGAACACAAAAAAAAACTTTAAATAAAACAACCAACAATTATAATGGTATCATTCATTCACATACAACTAAGGCAATTCCAAGTAAAGGGTGTTCAACTTAAAAGAGGCTCCCATCACTTAGTTTAGTCTATAAATAATGGTTTATTGGCAAACACATAATAATTCACAGATGTTAAAAATAATGTCTATGCACTTGACAAATTTGCCCATGATCCTGATTACTCTTGTTAGATGTACCCTGACTGTTTCCAGGATGGCATTAGTAATGTATGTCCTCAATCCCTGCAGGCTGTGTGGATTGTTCCTATAAACAATTTATTTTAAGTAACCCCACAGAAAGAAATCTGGACTAGTCAGATCACGAGGTAATGGGAACCACAATCCTTTAAAAATAATTCTTCCACTGAAAAAATCCCACATCTCCAAAGTAGAGTGAACTGTATGGCAAGGGATAATGTCCTGTTGCAACCAGTAGTCACACTCATACTCTTGCAGGACAATAATTTCTTAGTAGATGGCAGCATCCAGTTTTTTCCAAAAAACAAAGGTCATATTATTTGACGCCTTGAAGCAGCACACTATACACCTACTTTTTTGTGGGTGTAGGGAATTCAAAGAAAATGTGCCAGTTTTTAGTACCCCAGGTGTGGTAGTTCTGACTATTACAACAGTTTCAAAAGCAGTTTTAAAGCAAAGTTTCAAAGTTTTAAAGCATGGTTTCTCAACAAAGTGAAACCATACTTCATCTGTGAAAAACAATGTTGATCTAAAATGCCTCTAATGAAGTTGTTTAACCATTAACAGTAGTGAACCCTTTTAACATAATCAGCATTAGTTAGCTCATGAAAAACCTGCATTCATTACAGTTAACATTTCAGCATTCTCCTCACTGCAGTGTGGCTTGAACCTAGTGAAATATTCTTTTCCAATCTTAGTATTCGCATAGATTTATGAGAAGACCTTGTAACTGCCACTTTAATATCCTGTACAACCTGCGTCATTAAAACTGACCTGAGTTGGGCATGTTTCTGGTCTAACACCAAACCTATTTTACAAACTTTTTTAACAAACTTCTGAACAACACTTTTCACGGGTGTTTCTTTTTCAAATCTCTCCCTGAACTTTTGCACACACACCAAGAGATTTCATCTAATAAGTTTCCATCACAAGTACACTTTCTTCGATAGTTAACCGTATTTTAACGAACAACACACAATAACGCAACCTTGTTCATAGGCCAATGGTTGACACAGACTGGCAATACTCAAGTATAGAGGCAATAAACAGTCCTCCCCACTCCAGCTATAGTCAGACCAACATCTTCCACATTATTTCACCTATTTCAAACCAATATATGCATTTTAACAAAAATATGCATTTAGTGTAAACTACTGAGTGATGAGACCTCTTTTAAGCTGAACACCCTCTAATATTCCACAACAAAAGTCTTCCACCTATATTCACAATGTTTATAAGTTATGATTTTACTGTGACATATTTCTATTCATGTAATAAGCATTATGTGAGAATAGAGATTGAATATTGAGTATTGACATATAAATAGGCTTACCATATTTTTTTAAGTGTTACTGAGAACTTAACTTGAAAAAAAGCGGACAGACCGAGGACATGTAAATGGCTATGTGAGCATGGTAAAGTTTTCCAAATAATTTTTTTGAAATTAACTTTTTAATATTAAATATGTAAATTTAACTTACTTATTAAATATAAACAGTAACATTATAGGAATTTGATAAAAAATAAGTAATAGATAAGAACACACCTGTGTAGTTAAGAATGTAACAAAAATAACTGAAGTAATGCAGCTTAAATTTATATAGCTTAAATTTTGACACGGCTGCCAATTGCCATCACAACAGGAACCAAGTAACATCTAGGCTAAAGCAAAGTAAATATACTCAATACAATTTAAACTGGTCAAATATTCTGAGTACATTTATGTTGTGCCTGTAGATTAAGAACTGGAGAATTTTTTAACACTGCAGACATTTTACAACAGCAAACATTTTCACAGATGAGTGTTTTTTTTGTTTGCAGTAAGCGACAACTTTACAACTTTTATACACAACTTTACAATTTTTAGATATTTTGGAAACCACTTTAACATGTGATCAATAGAATATTTGACTGATCTCTCCACTCATTCAGAATGTTAAGTTTGTCAAATTTGAGTTCATTAATTTTTTATGTTTTATTTAAAATTTGCAAGTTATGGTTAGAGCCTTTATACACATGATAACTTTTACAAAGTGATTTACAAAGGTTAATAAAAACTGACTAACGTAAAAATTCTTAAAAAATAGTACCTGACTTTCATCTTTCATTGCTTTTAATTCAAATATTACTCATTATGTTATCAGTTCTGTACAATATGGTAAACAAGTATAATTCCATGTCACATCTATGTTACTTAAGATATTATTTAGAATTCTTGATAATATTGAGTCAGATACTGACTCTACATAAAGAAACAAGAGCAAGCATATCATGTTTTTCATCAAATAAATAAGGAATGTTAATGATTGTCTTGCACATGTACAAATCAGGTATAAGTGATTGAAGTACTACTAGTACAAATAAAACAAAAATATGTCAACTTTTAACAGATAACCAAATTTTAAAGAAGTACAATGAAAGAAAGTATAAAAATCTTGTGCTGCAATTCAATCCTGAAGAATTAAGAAAAACTTTTCAGTTTTGTTTTCACTTTAAAATTTTACCATAAAATATTCTTTTGAAAATATTTTTGTTTATATAATAATTTGACAGAAAAAATATTTTATGTACTAATTTACTGAAATTTTTTTAAAAATGATGAAGATAATACTGAGTATAACAAATGTGCAAAAGTTAAAAATATAGTTTTTACAGAATTGAACATCAAAGTTTGTAATCCTGACCACAAAATATTTTTTTTATTTTTTCAGCAAATATGCTTGAACATTAGTTTCTAGATTAAATCAGCACAATTTTCAAACTGCTATATTTTTATAAAGACTAATTTTTTTTTCAATTTATATGTTCTTACTTCAATATCTTTATATTTACATTAACCACATCAATTTATTGGCATGATACTAACTGGTCAGTCATATTATGTTTCTTATTGGTAAATCCAAATAAAGCACATTAAAACGAAAATATTTTGCATAAACATCATTTTGAAAATTTCTTTGAAAAATATCTCTTCAAAATAGAGGATACTGACTGCTCATCAAAATGCTGAATAAAATAGAATAAGATAATCATGACAATACTGTACAAAATAAGTGAAATGAATTTTTTTTACATACCTTAAGTCCTAACAAACGACCAATCATCATTGCTTCATGAGCAAGAGCAGAGAATGCAGAGTGTCCATGTACTATTGTAATTCTTTCACGAATAAATATATAACGAATCAGTGGTAATGAGCATATAATAGATGGCAATATACATTGATTATAAAATGTTATAATAGGTAAATAATAAACCTGTAATTAAAACAAGACAAATTAAATTTATTTAAGAAAGAAACACTGAACTTATTCAAAGTAACATTTAACACAGACTAATGTTCATAATTTTATTGAAATAATCATAATCTTTAAAATATACAGTATGTCTGAAAATAACAATAAATATTGGAGAAGTAATTACATTAAAAATGACTGATAGTATTGGAAGACATCGCAAATAAAAAATTATTTATTGGTTTATAATGAAAAAAAAAACAATTCACTGTACATTGTACTAAACATAGGGCGACAGAATACTTTTTCAATATAATCATTATTTATAATTCCCAACAATCATAGACTGTTTTACAAAGATAAAAACCTTACCTTCAACCCATTTGTCATGTAACGCACCCCAACACGATCTTGATATGAATGAGTGAGGACAATGACTTTATGACCTCGTAAAAGCAGGCACTGAGATAAGTTGAAAATGTGTTCTTCCACACCACCCATATTTGGATAAAAGAAATCTGATACCATGCTAGAAAAGAAAATTATAATTACACAAAGAAATTTTGTAAATTTTTTTGACTTGATGAGTACAGACCAGATTATATGCATTTGCATATTAAGCCCATTCTCACCGGTTATTGTATATTTTCCTTAAAATCTAGTGATGATACATACTATCACTACATTTACAATATTTTTCGGTAGGGTACCTAGTTAATAAATGAAAGCTTACGTTGTAGCTGGCCAAACCTATTAGCCGCATGGCTCTTAGAGAGCACTTAGCAGCCGCACATCTATTGTTTTTGGTAGGATAATATTATTATGAGACCAAGTATAACACAGACTCACACGAGGCAAGGACGAACGATACCGTTCTGCATTGCGCATGCCTACTGCAGCACTCCTCCCACCAGCCAATTAAATTATGAATTTTATTGTTGATGCGTTTATTGTATCAGTTTAGTTTTTTACTTGTTTATGCAAAGTTTAATGTGTACCATGCCACCCGAACAAAAAATTTTTCTCTTCATATATAGCTGACTATTCTGGAACATTTACATATGACAGAAATGTTTTATATTGTCGAGTTTGCGAGAAAAATATTTCATGCACAAAAAAGTTTCAAATAGATCAGCATGTCAAGACAAGTCTTCATACTGCAGGATTGCAAAAGAAAGGCCTACGACCACAACCTGTAACAGTAGGAAGAAGCAGTGATTTCACTTCCAAAGGTAAACGAAAAAACCACTTTAGCATGGATTTATGTGAAGCATTGCTTACAAGTAATATTCCTCTTCACAAACTTACAAATCCTACCTTCAAAGATTTTCTGCAAAAATATTGCTTGAATCAAAATATACCAAAGGAATCAACAATGTATAAAAATTACATACCATCAATTTACCTGTATGTTCTGGAAGAAATACGCAATGAACTCAAGGATAGCATTAATAGGATTTCAATTAATAGGACCACAACCAACAGTTGTGGTCATTACATTGTGAATTTAATTGTCGGTGCATTAAAACTAGAGCCCTCTTCTTCCTCTTTGATGGCTTACAAACACTGTGAAAAGACAAATCATTCTAATCGCAGCTTTGTGAATGAGGGCATTAAAAAAATATTTCTTGAATCTTCTGCAGATGAAAGAGTGTTTATATTTATCTCACATACTATTTCCTATTTGATCCAGGCAGCCAAAGCTCTCCAAGTATTTTATCCCA
The DNA here is from genome assembly GCF_047948215.1 of Lycorma delicatula. Classification (NCBI taxonomy): domain Eukaryota; kingdom Metazoa; phylum Arthropoda; class Insecta; order Hemiptera; family Fulgoridae; genus Lycorma; species Lycorma delicatula. The sequence goes on along the minus strand of NC_134456.1, from coordinate 82,134,304 downwards.
ATTAATTCATGTGACGTGCTTTGCTCACGAACATAGACTCGCTGGAGAAGTACGATCCAGATTTGGGAATGTAAATAAACTGATTTCATCAACAAAGAAAGTGTTTCTTAAGGCAGCTGCTTGCAATAAGTCCTATAAAGAGAAACTCCCAAATGTGCCTTTACCTCCCAAACCAGTGGAAACTCAATGGGGAATATGGATTGAAGCTGTGCTATTTTACAATGAACATTTTGAGGCCATCAAAGGTGTAGTAAATAACTTCAGTAGTGCAGAAGCTATGGCAGTTTGTCAGTCCAAGGCAGCAGTTAACGATTCTAAAATTAAAAAAAATGTAGCTGTGATTAGCACTCATTTTTCCCACATAACTGCAAGTATTAAAAAGCTTGAAACACAAGGTTTGGCATTGACTGAATCAATTCAGTTAATGAATAAAATCTGCCAAATGAACTCCACACTGCCAGAGGTATTCCCTTGTAATCTTAAAGAAAAATTTGAAAACATTTTAAACAATAACCCAGCCTTTGAACCTTTATGTCAAATTGATAGTTTTATAATGGGACAGGTGAACTTTTGTCAGAAACAATAAGTGCTAACATAGCACCAAAATTCAAATACTGCCCAGTTACCTCAGTGGATGTGAAGCGATCCTTTTCCATTTATAAAAATATTTTGAGTGATCAAAGACAATCTTACTACCAAACATTTAGAACATTAATTGATTGTCCATGTTTACAAAAGTAACAAAACATTAAATAATTGTTAATTATCAAATTTATTAATAAGTTATTCAACTAATTACTAACTGTATGCTGATTTTGAAATAAAAAAACTAAAAATTGCTATTTTTTTTTATTATTTAGTTGCATATTTTGACACTTTTCATGCATACATAAAGCATTTTTCTTGCATATTTCAAGTGTTTTATGTTGCATATAATCCGGTCTTTACTGATGAGAAAAGAACTATGCTAAAACAGAAAAGTATTGAATATAGATCTAATTTCAAAAGGAAGTTATTAAAAAACATGCAAGGAATGCTGCAAGTTGAAGATCTAAAAGTTATAAAAACAAAATAACTAAATAAGCAAGTAGTTAAAACGTATGAAATTAATGATTAATGATGATAAGCATAATGTAAAATTAACAACCAATGTATTACAACAAAGCTACATCAATTTTTAATAAATGTCCCTAACGAAAATGAGTATACACAGGTTTCTACAAGAAACAATTTATTAATAATTAAATCTACTGTTAACAATAAACACTATTTCCAGAAATAAAGACTTCACCAATCTTACTGAATATTTACAGGTGATAAAATTTTTGTGATCTATCAAAGTTACAATTTTTATTTTTGTAATCACATGGTTGCCATTATAAACATTATTGTACAAATGGTACGTATTATCTACATATTTTTAACTTATTGTAAGACAATTCTCATGATATTACTTTCATTTAAATGGAAAAGGGAAACGTAATTTAAACATGATGTAACTACAGCATGTTGCAGAGTAAAGTTTCTGTAATTCATTTTTTCAATGAGAGATGAATCTTGTATTGTGTAAAAAATGTCAATCCATCAGATTCAAATGCAGAACCTTCAGGATGAAAGGTAGAATTGCTAGCACTTCACAATGGAGGTCACCATAATAATAATAAAGATAATAATACAAGAATAAGAAATAAGTAATGTGAGTATATTAAAGAAAGAAGAATGTTCAAAAACTCAACTGTGTCTTATTTCATTACAAGTTTATTTATTTTCCAAATTTTATAAATAGCATTAATTACTCTTAAAGATTTGTCTAATAGGCTGTAATACATTATAATGCATAACATAAAACACAAAACGTAAATAAAATAGTAATACATTAAAAAAAAATTAATTAATATCCATTTTATTTTTCTGAATCCTCTAACTCTTACCCAGTAACGTAAGTAAATTCTGTATTAAAAACTATATTGAATTACCCTACTTAGACAAGTATACTCATAAAAAAAATAGCTCACAAATTTAAAACATCTTGATAAAATGTCACCTTAAAAGTAACAAACAAACCATTAAACACAAATCACAATCCCACTGTGGTATATAAAGTAAACTGTTCCTATTACACAATTTTCTGCAAAAATGGGATACAATTTTAAACAAAGATACACTGAAAATTTAATAGACCTTTACAGCAACACAGATTCAACATTTGTTAACAACTTCAAAAATTCACCACCAGTGACAACCATAGTATTCTTCACATACATAAAAATTAACATCTAAGTAACATATTTAAAAAATTATGAAACATACAATTATAAAGAAGCAATATAAAAAAATAGCAACAGTAAATGAACAGACAAAATTTAAACCACACTCCCTTTTTGTTATCATTCTTAATACTACACATAATTAAAAAAAAAAAAAAATCACCAGCAATAACAACTGCTGATGCCAATGAGAAAATGGCATCAGTAATTTGGAACAGTCACAAAGATGCTGAATTTTTTAACTTAGTTCAAGACAATCTTGAACTAAGTTTTTAAACATATTTTACTATGCAATTGGGCTCAGTTCACCACTGCAGTTTTATATTTTTAATTACAAAATTGCCTAATATCTTCAAGAAAAGCACACAAAATTTATAATTATTTATTTTATTTAAAGATGGAATTTATATTTAAATATACTTTTAAAAGTAAAAAGTTAACCACTTTGTTAACTTATACTACATATGTATTTTTGCTAAAATACATATGAGAGGGAGAGATGCCAATAATTATAAAGTTTCATTTAAGTTTCTGTAATGCTTGATTTTTTAATAATTTTTAAAATGAACAAAAAATCGAATGTGAATAATAAAAAACATATCACTGAATACTTATTTCTATCACTTATTAACATAAATATAATCTATTATATACTTAAAGCAGGCGTTCAAAAAAATTGCTTATTCCAGCAAAAACCTCTTGCTTCAAAAACGTTACAGTACAGCATATTAGAGAAACTGTATATATAAAACACCCAGAAAATAACAAATTTTTAAAACTGAATAAACGGACGCTAAAAAACCAAAAATAAAATTTATTTCTGTGAAAAACACATACGATAAGTAAATAAGAAAGTATCAATAGCCAACTTTCTGTTAATAATAGTTAATAAAACGTAAACAAAAGAAAAAAGTAAAATTACAAACAAAATATTTGACAACACAGTTATAAAAAACCTACCATATTCTGTGTTCCATGATGAATACATTAAACACCTCATCTTCCAACTCTACCAAAAAACAACATATTTTTACATTAAGCCGAAAAGCTCATATGACAGCAATTATTAGGGACACATAACCACACTTTTAGCTTTAACTGCTACAAATCCTCTAAAATTAAGTATCTATCGATACTGCCGGCCTCTGTGGCGCGTGTGATAGCGTCTCGGCCTTTCATAAGGGGTCCCGGGTTCGAGTCCCGGTCAAGTATAGCATTTTCACACTAAAAAATTGTCATTTCATCTCATCCATTGAAGCAAAACCTAATGGCGGTACTGGAGGATAAAATAGTAGAAGAAAAAACTAAAAACGTTCTATCGATAGTATAAAGATTTGTTTTTATATGAGTAGAGGACGAGTAACTGGAATATCGATACTACTTCACTTTCTCGCGATGATTCCTAGCAGAAAGTAAAGTCTAATACTTAACTTAGGACAAAAAATAAATCACAAGAAGAAAAAATAAAACTACACAGTGACAGGCATCCTGTTTCCCATTTCTAGGTTTTTCTCCAGATCACATCTCCCAAGTCGAGCACATGGAAACTTTTCAGTCACCGCTGTTGTCCAATATATTTCCTGTTAGATAATTAGCATGTTAGTACCGCGAGCCAATTTTTTTGGATCTCTTCATAAACGAAACGTAATCCTTAATAGTCAACTCTCTATACGCCTAAGAAACCACGGCGTCTCTCTTATAGTCATCAATTTATTTTGGAATCTTTGAATTACCTCAACACTGCTGTTGCTCGTCGTACCCATAGCTGGATCCCATATATCCAAAAAGGTTTAAGGATAACTCTTTAGATCAACAGTTTATTTGACAACGATAACTGTGAGTTTCTATCCAGTAATAAGTCTAGTTCCCTATACTTGATGGTAGGCTGTTTCCTCTTTTCTACCACATGGCCCTTCACTTCAGTCGACGATCGAAGTGTAGGCCAAAGTACCGCACCCTATCCGTGTGAGAGATGTAGACGCCATTCAGCTGGACCCTTGGACAATCATCTCTTCTCATCGTAAATATCACATGACTCGATTTGTTCTGATTCACTCTCACTTTCCGTTTTGTCAGCCACAAGCCGCTCGTCTAATTTTTATTGTAGTTAAGCCGAGGCTTAATTCGGGTCTTCATCTTATTTTCATACTTTGTTTTTTTTTAGTTCGATTTATTAATTCAATTTACTTATTTTTTGGCAATCGAGTTTTTTAATTGCTTTTATTTACAAAACAAATTCATAACACCAGTTTTATCAAATGTTTTTATTTTGTCTGATATCAAGAATTTGCTTGATGGAAAAATTTAATTTTTAAAAATATGATAGTTTTGTTGAACAAGCTTAATGTTATCATTAATCATGCAAGATAAGAATTTATTTACAAATAATAAAATTTTATGCATTAACTGAAATAATCTTGTAAATGCTTTTTTCCATAGAAATCCAGTGAATTTCAGAATGAAGCAAATGTTATATTTATTCTCTACCTCATTCATCTCAGAGTACAGAAAACAACCAGTTATCAGTGAAGCCTTTATAAACTTAATTAGCTTTTTAGGGTTGTTTAACACAATTTTACATTCTGGTGATGTTCCTTTGGAAGCAAATGCTTACCTTTATATGAAACAATTATTCATATCCAATGCTATTTCCTGATTTTTGAAGCAATCCCACCATGCCTTTCTGTAAGAGCACAAGCTCCATCTGAATCAAAAACATACAATTTTTCTCACTACAAACTTTTGTCTCTCATTCAATTGTTTGGGATAGCAAAGTTCCACAAAACAGCCCTAACATACATAAAATGAACTTAACCAGCAAATGTTATAAATTAAAAAAAAAAAAACATACTAAACTGTAAAGATGTAGACTCTTTAACAAGGACTTAACTCATTACACCTCTTTTTTTCTGTTTAGCCTCTGAAACCACCATAAGGTATTACTTAAGAGGATGATATGTATGAATGTAAATGAAGAGTAGTCTTGTACAATCTGAGGTCAACCATTCTTGAGATGTGCGGTTAAGTGAAACCCAACTACCAAAAAACACCAATATTAACAATCTAGTATTCAAATCACTTACTTACTTTATCAAAGCAACTGCCTTTACTAGGATTTGAACCTTAGAACACTTGACTTTGAAATCAGCTGATTTGTGACAAGTTCACCACTAGACCAACCTGCTGGGTTAACTCATTACACCTAAAACATATAGTCATGACCCCAATACTGTTATTGGTTGACAAGAAAAACATGAATTGCAGTGTGTCGTCAGGAATATTACCATATGCATATTAACTGCACATCATTTGTAACATCAACAGTCTCATCTACTTGTAATCCATAAAAAACCAACTCTTAAACTATTTCACTTACATGAAGTTATACATCATCTGCGTTGTTAATTCTGCAATTGACTTGACTGATCTGAAAATAAATCAATTCAACAACTTGTTTCAAAAATAGCCTTTAACCACATTTTTTATAGCTGGAAGTAGTAAAATTTTTCCTCATAGAATGAGATTTATGAGAGGGTGGTGATGAAGAAATAGTGGTTGAGGAGACCATAGAGTGGTAATGGCTAAGCTTACGATTTAGAAAAATTCCCAGTGTAAAGGTTATAAAGTAAAGAAAAATTAAATTTTGAAGTTGAAAAAAAACAAGATAAGGGAAGAGTTTGAAAGAGATAAAGGAATGCTTAGCTAAAGGAGAAATAAAGAGGTGGAGGAAGAGTGGGGATGCTTCAAGAAGGCCATGATGGGTATAGCAGAGCGCATGTGTGGTAGAGCCAGTGGGAAAAGAAAAGGAAAGGAAACAAATGGGTGAAATGATGATGTAAAAATGGCAGTTGAAAAGAAGATAGCATGGAAGACACGGAGACAAAGCCATAAGAATGAGGAATGAACGATAAGCATAGGAAACCAAAAAACAGAATGCAAGAAAGTTGTAAGCAGCAGAAAAAGAAAATGCATTTTGGTGTCATTAAAAGTAAAAGGAAAGAGAGATAGGATACAAAGTTTATTAAGAGCACTCTAGGACATGTGATACTAAAAGAGGAAGAAATAGTTTGTAGATGGAAGAATATTTAGAGAACTCCTTAACCCAAATTGATCGGAAGAAAGAAAGGAGGAAAAGAACAGGACATGTGAGGAAAGAGGGAAAAGAAGCAGGGTATTACATAACAATGGAGATAGAGGATGTTTTAATAAAAATGAAACAAGGCCAAATACAAGAAATTGAAGAGATAAACACCAAGATGGTGAAGGATGCAGTTATTTATGGTTTATAATGGCTGTATAGAAAAGGTTTACTATAAATATGTTGTTTACTATATATACTCATACATATATAGAGTGATTCACGAGGATAGGGCAATACTTTGACAACTCGTTCTAGAGGCTAAAAATAAGAAAAAAGTTCATATAAACATAGGTCCAAAAACGCTTCATTAGCGAGTTATACAGAGTGAAATATTTCGCCCAAGTTTCAGTTCCTCCGGGTAAATTAAGGCTTTCTGAAATTCTGGAAAGGTCAATTAAGGAGCAAATTCAATTGTTACTTATGGTTTTTGAGCTGGGAAATCTAAAAAAATAGGTCCCAGAACTGTATCTCTCTTAGTTTCTAAGATATCCCATGTAAAAAGCCAAAAAACACATTTTTTTTTACATTTGAGCATATTAACATTGTTAAATTGGCAATAAATCATACATTTTTTAAACATAAATTGTAGAGAATTTAATTATAAGAAAATTAATGTAAATAATGTCAACAGAGGCCAAATAAAATTTTAAACATGTCGACTTTTATTAACAAAACAGATTAATTTTTAACAGACAAAAATAAAATGCCATCTTGTTCAAAATTAAAGGCTTAATATTTTAGTAATAACATAAATTTTGATAAAACTAATATTTACGAAGATATAACTGATTGAAAACTAAAAATGCCCGCCATTTTGTAATTTGCAAAGGCAATTAAATCCTGATTTTTTGCTAATTTTACAACTTTATTATCAAGACGCTTACTAAATATTAATGTGATTCCTCCATTCCAACTTGAGATATAAATTTTTATATATAAGTAGTAAAATGGTGCATAGTGTGAGAATGAAGGAGAAATCGCAATTTCTCCTAAGGATATTTTTTGTTTAGTTTAACAAGTAGAATTTGAAAAAGTATAGCCAGCACACCAGTTTAGAAACACTGTATATACATATAAACTTTTCAACTTATGGTGGTTTTGGGGTGTCTGGGGGATGTGAAACGCGAAGATGAGGTGAAATTTTCCGGAAATCAAATCATGGTACCCATTATAAGTAGCTTTCTTATGAAATCTATCTAAAATTAAAGCGCATCGACACAATATTTGTTGTTTCCATCAGAAACTTCCTACTGCCTGTTTTTTTTCGCTTACACCCGTGTTTCTGAATTATTTTCCACAAGAAACCGGTTTTGCTTGTAAATAACTCCCTCTCCTTTGAAATATGCGATATTCTTTTCAACGTAGGAAATTGTTTACTTCTATAAATCTCATAAATAACATTCCTGAACGCTGTTTTAACAGTCATTGTGTTCTGAGACAGGTATCTTTCTGTTTTTATTTTTCCCGGAAGTGGCTTCAAGCGGTTCTTTGAAAATTCGAGATGGATTTTTGAGTATGTGAAACCAGTTTGGTTATTCGGTTACTTTGCGAAATGGAAGAAGTACATTGTTTTCATTTTTTTGAAAATAATTTCTCAATTGTTTTGGGATTTAAAAGATAATTCCTGAACGGACAATTTCTTTGTTATTCTGCCATTATATATATATATATATATATATATAAATGAATGTTTGTTTGTCCTGCATGCGTCCTACCATTCATCTCATTGCAATGAAACTTTGGTTTTGTGCGCACGCCCAAAGGTTTCTGAATTAGTTCGGACAATATAGGTGGCGCTGGGGTCGAGATATTTCGAAAAATTGTATTTAAGGTCCGAGTTGGCTTATATTCAGAATATATATTAGTTAGGTGAAAAGAAATATTTATTTCCCTCTGGGAAGGAAGGGTTGTAATATTTATATTATACCCCTGGATCATACGAACCCGCCTTCTACTTCTGGATAGCCAAGATGCCCCTCCGCAGGAGAGCTGCCCTTCCCGGCCCTAACCTACTAGGTTCCAGGCATGCATTTCATATGCCCTTCATACCATCAGGGTCCTCTGTGCTATCATCAGAAGCACCCTGACTTCCCCGCTCTTGTGTGTGGGCAATCCAAGGTGGGCCGCCTACCTGTCCCTAGACATCGCCACATTTCATCCGACTTCATTTTTTGAAGTTACAAATACATAAAATATAAAACAAGACAAAAACAACATAACTTGAACAATTACAATTCAGAATGTACTAATTACCAACACCTTAATCTAATAACTAAGCTTATTACACTTAAGGCCGGATACAGCTCCAACCCTGATAGATCGGATATCCCAATTCATAACTCCTTTGTTCTTTCCAACATATTGCTCTTCACCCCAGAATGCTTTTTCCCTATCTTTAGTCTGCAGTAACTATGAAACCAGTGATGCAACTTCAACCCACTGCCTTCCATGTACCCCACAAAGATGTCTGGGGGTCAACCAGCTAAGTCCCTTTGGTCATTTGACCCCCTTCCACCTTCTATATTGAAAGAATACACGCTCCACTGTATCCTCTTCCTCGCAATAGATACAGGTTGGAGTGTACCTAAATTCAATCACATAAATATAGTAACATTAGGCTTTTGTTTATCAATAGCGGATGCCGCTTATACAGAATACATCCTTAATTATTAACATCCTGTTCATATTACTGATAGGAACGAAGTTACACTAGTTTTATAAAGCTGATTTATTCTGTGTAGGCTGCATCTGGTTCTAATGACACTACAGTTACAGTATCAGTTACCCATTGTTGTCTTTTCTATTCGCCATAGTCATTGTGCTGTTTGTATCTGTGGACGGTTATGTGCACTTTATCTGTTTGTTTATATTGTAAAGTTTAATACGATGATTTATTTTAATTACGTCATTTGAGTATAAAAGGACAGCGTCTACAATCTTTTACAGTAAATGAAAAACTGCGTTATAGAAGGGGCTGAAAAAATTGGAAATTGAGCGGCAGGAAGAAAGCTGCATTCGAGACTGGCACAAGAAGAAACAACTTCTGGTGAAAGGCACTGGTACTAAAAGGGCTTTTCGTGGCTTAAAACCAAAATACACAGACATAGAAAAAAAATTGTATGACTTACAGAAAAAAGGAAATGCAGTTATGCTGTCACGACAGAAATGTGTCAATCATATGCTCGTGAAATCGCTAAATCATTGAATAAAGTTGATTTTAAGGCAAGCTGTGGATGGATTTTGCACGAAATGATTTGTCAATAAGATGAAAGATGACTATTTCTCAATTACTTCCAGATGCTTATTAACAAAAAATATTACATTTTCACAAATACATAATAAATCTTAGAAAAGATAAAGGCTATTTGCCTTCTCAAATAGGAAAAGCTGATCAAACCCCCCCGTATATTTTGAAATGACATTTGACAAAACTGTAAACAAAAAAGATGGAAAAAGTGTTACGATTCGCACCGGTGGTAATAAAAAACAAAGGTGTAGTGTTATGCTTTGCATTACTTCTGATGGATCAAAATTACCTCTGTACATTGTTTTTAAAAGCAAAACTCTTCCTACCGTACAGGTAAATGGAGTTATCAGACCACAGGAATCAGGTTGAATGGACGAAACCTTAATTTTAGATCGGATCAAGTGTGTATGGCAAAAGCGATCAGATTTACTAAATAAAAAAAAATACTGGTATGCTAGTAATGGATAGTTATTGGGAGCATACGGCTGATAAAACAAAAGACATTTTAAAAAGTTTTATGATGAAATCACTAATCTGATTTCTTCCTTCTAATGTGGTGTGTTTCTATAAGACTCAGTTTAGACTGCTCTTTAAACCACAAAATGAATACTTCCATGATGTAGAATGCCTTATGAAGTTGTTCTGTACTTTTCATAATGTCAACAATCTTTCATCTGTTGTATTTTTGTCACTGACATTTTTACTTTTATTATTTGAAACACCATCAGAAACCAAACTTATTCAATATTTTTTAATATTATTTGTGGTGTAGGAGTGGCCTTCCCACATAAAATTTAGTAAAACTCAATTACACCATAAATCAAGTTTTCACCAGGCCTTACATCAACATAATTTTGTCCAGCAAAAATATTTAAATGCTGTTGGAGGCTCTTTAAAATAATTATTCTGAGTTCTTAAATACAGGACAATTACTATTCAAGAGAGCCACCCCCCCCCCAAACTGCAATTTCTTATCGCTGTTAAAACCTGATGAGAACTTTAATGACAACCTTAAAAGCCTGCTACTTCTAAAACATAAAAAATATATTTATAATTAAAACTGACAGATTGGTTACCCATTGTTTTATTTAATACTGTATAACGACATTTAGTCCATTATTTCCATACCTTGTTTTCTTTTTTTTTTAAGTTTTTAATTTTTATTATTCAATACTTTTTAGAGAAAAATTCACAATTCAGAAACTTATGGATATAACGTATTAACATACAGAGCTAAATGAGGAAACTGTTAACATTTATCTAAACTTACAGATTTGTCAAGCAATTATAAGTTTGAGACACAAACAGCAATTTTCTGGGATCCAAACAACTAATGGCTAAACTCTCGAACTGTCTCACATGACTCAATGCAATGTAGGCCTGGCCCTTTGCAAAGATGAGTGCTTAGATCTATGACAGCTCTACCTGTGGTAGTCCCTTGTAGTTCATCAAGTCCAGCCCAGCACAATATTTGTGGCAGCATATGCCATTCCACTTTGCCCTACCCCTGTAAAGTTCTTGTCCTTGTAAATTTGTTGTCAAATTTGACAACAGTGAACTCTATACAATGCAGATAGCATTACCTAATCATACTGTCATCGTACTCTCCAAAATACAGTTTGTAGGAGCTTGGCGGCCTCAAAATGATCTCAGTGTAGTACAAGGTGATTTTATCTGTTAATTTCTGTTCTGCTTTGGTTCCATCTTGATTTTTATTATACTGCAAAATACCCCTTTTGAATTTTCAAAGTCAGAAAATTGGTTGCAAAGATAACATTTTTGAATAACTGATCTGTTAGATCAAGAGTGTACCATAATGTATGTAAAAGTCAGGAATACCTCATTTTTTGAAAATTGGATGATTGTTTGCATATAAGTGAACCCCATTGCAACTCCCAAAATAGTACCCCAGGGCCACTCAGTTTGTTACCAGTTGATTGTGATGAAAGTAATGGTCTAGCCTCGCATAACATGCTTGCATCACTTCACCACTTAACCTTACACGTAGTCCTCAAGGGAAACTCATTATTATTATTAAACCAATTTTTTAAATGTAAATTTAATTCTTTTATTTTTGTAATATTATTCATTTGAATCATTCAGTTTCAATCCAGTTAACATAGTAATAGACTCAGAGTTCATTAATTCAATTCATTGAAGTTTGTGCTTCAACCGGCAAATCTCATGACACTCCAGTAAACATAAGGATTCCAACATGGGCTCATACATCTAAATCTGTTCAGTTGCTACTATGGAACATACATACATACACCCTAAATACATTCTGTTGGCAGTTATGTAATTAAAAATATAGCCTCTCATTATTTTGTAGCCTTAATTGGCTTATAGGGAACTTCTCACATTTTTTCTTTTTGAAGTTCTGAGGTGTACTTGTTGTACACAACCTGTTGTGAGGTAGCGCTAGTCACTTTCAAAAATGGCATACCCTCAAAACCAACCCATCCCAGGCTTTCTACTGATAATAATAATTTCCCTTCTCCTTCTTCACTAAGTTTTTTCTGCACATCAGCAGACCACATCCAATGAAATTTCAGGCAGATTGTGTTCAGCCTTACAAGAAATATGCTCTGTGCATAGTGTACTTCATTACTAGCAAAGAAAGCAACTCTTGATTAATGTCACTTATAACTAAATCGATTCAAAAGACTGCAACAGATGGTAAAGCAACAAATTTAGATTTGTTTGAAATCAAAAACTTATTTTAGGTTACCTCGAAAACATCATATAAAGAACAATTTATGATATGTTAAAAGAGTGCAAAAATCCATTGTAGTTAGTGACTCAATGCAATACGACTGAAAAAAATTATTTTTTAAACAAGTTAAAAATTATCAAATTTAATGTAAGGCGTACAAAAAAAACAAAATGTGAACTAAATGTTACTGTAGAGGTAATAAAATATATTTAATAATCATTACCTTCATCCACAAAAGTTTTCAACATACTATTAATACAAGTATATATTTTCAAAATATTAACAAGTTTAATAATATAAAATTAAGTTTATTTGTACCAGTAATAATATGAAACAGTATTATAGTTATAAAAAAAAGTAAAATTTATTAAAATATTTTAATTTGTTTTTACAATATGGGCATATTAAAATAGAAAACAGGCCAATAATTAGCATTCTATCAAAATTCATAAATTTAAAATATTAATATTTGTAATAAAGGTGAATTTTAGATATCTATAATAAACACAAATCTAAAAAATTATTTTCTTTATTAAAAAAAAAAAATGGATAACATTTATCAATAGATTTAAATAAATTTAAATATAAATTTATCAATTTATTATTATATATTTCACTATGACTTTAGTTAACAATTAATTTATCTCAGTCTTATTGAAAAAATTAAGAAATAATATTTTTGATAAAATAAATTAAAAAAATTTATGTATATATGTGAAAAAATAAAACATTAAATGAATGTGGTAATATAATTTTTCTCTATTAAATTTACAACCAGTATTGACATTTTTGTTACTGGTTGCTGTAATTAACAAGTTTGTTTATTGGAATTAACAATGTCAACAAACTCAGGTTTCAGCGAGGCACCACCAACAAGGAAACCATCAATATCTTTCTCTTTTGCCAAATCTTTACTGTTTTCACCAGTGACTGACCCTCCATAAATAATACGGATTTTTTGTGCAGCACAATCTCCAAGCTTAGTTTTAAACCAGTTTCTTAACTTGCAATGAACTTCTTGAGCCTAAAAGAAAAACAGAAATATAAGACAACAAAAGTGTTAAAATATAATAAAAATTTTAAAACACATCTACAATGTAGGACATGAGAATTTTTTATAGTAATTTTTCTATTAATACTTTTTACTGACTTTTCGAAAAAAGTAAGGTAATCCTATCTATCACATGGTGGGGTTGGGAAGGTGAAAATTAATTCTCTTTCCGTTTTAAGGTATGAGGAGTATGAAAATAATACCATTTATGTAGATTGAGGTTTCCTTAAACACACGTATGCGTACACACACACACACACACATGCCTATGTATAAAATTTTGAGGCTCAAAAATCTCTACTACTAAACCAATTTCATTGAAATTTAGATATGCTGTATTTTTGAATCTAAAGTTGTGCATGTAAAAATTTGATGACGATTGGTTGAGTCAATCTTGAATTACAATGAAAAAGCTTCGTTTGCTACAATGCTGCAAGTTGGAATGTTACATTTCTTTACTATTACCAATACCAAACAAAATTCTTAAAAATATTAAAACCAAATTAATGAAAATTCTGCCTTTTGTACAAAACTACGCAAATTTTTTATGTATTTAATCCAATGAATGGCTTACATCTGACAAAATTTTAATAAAATTCCTAAGTACTGGATTGGCTTCTGTTTTTCAAGGACCACTATTCAGTTTTCTTACAGCAACAATAAAAATGTAAAAGAATCCTGCACCTAGAATCCTGATAAAAAGGTAGGTGCTCTGACTGTTATAAATTTAATAGAATATTGCAGAAAAAAAGGGTTGTGGCACGATGGGCACTAACTACTGAATAAACAGCAAAAAAATGCATCTCCAAACTGTACAAGAACTGCTTACTCATAATCACAGGGAAAGTGAGCAGTTCAAGAATCAAGTAATTGCTACTGATTAATTTTAAACCTGAAGTTACAAAGCTGTGTGTATTTGGTTTCTATACTCTCAGAGACCAAAGAAATCAATCGAAGTGAAGGCAAATTATTTTTGCTTATGATAAACAGGATCTTGTTAAGGACAGAGTACCTAATGGTGTTAGTGTGACTGCTATTTACTGCAAAATCTTAATTCAAAAGAGTTTACAACCAAAATTTCAAATAGTACATTGTAAAAAAAAAATATATACAATGGTATGTCAAATAATGCATGATAATATGCACTCGCATATAGCAAGTTGTCATTGATATTTTTATTGATTATGCTTAGGAAATGCTTGCCACCCACCAACAGCCCTGAGTTCACTGGACTTTCCAAAGCAAAGAACTTATCAGCTGACACTTATCACTTATTACCTGTCATGACCCAGGATTTTGACACCTTGACAAAGATTGTCAGGAATTCAAAAGCTACTATACCACTGGTGAACATGTATTACATATGGGGGAGTATTGAAGGGCTGTGAACTTGATTTGAGAAATGATAATGATTTGTGATTTTAAAAGAGGATAGGAGAAGAGAGGATTAAAAATGCTACAAGATGCACAAAATTTTATGATGAGTACACCATATTCTTTAAGTACAGTGGTAGTAAGACTTGTCTTTCAACACAAATAGTGCGGGAATGATCAATAACTGAAGTCTTCCAAAAATATATTTATTTGAATAAGTGATGCGAGTATATAGCTTGTTCACAACAATAGTAGTCCAACTAAAATATAAACTAAAGGTAGCCAAAAGTAACAGCTTATATTAAGCAGAATCAGTATATATAATTTAATTTTTCTTTTTTCTTAATAGATGCAGCAATACAAGTTTTAATGTAGGTTAATCAAGTTCAATGTGTGCACCTTTTATAGCTTAGCAGACATCTTAGACCATAATCCAACTCTTGTCAATTGTTTAGGAACATCTGCAGTGTTATTAGATAAACAGCTTCAACAACTTTTTTTCATCCAAAAATCTTGGAACTATTCCTGGTATATACAACTTTTAATAAATCCCAAGCAAAAAAAAAAACCAAAGGAGTGATATCTATAGATCTAGACGCCCAAGCAGTTGGACCTCCATGTCTGATCCAACATGGGGAAAATGTTCAAAAACATGACAAATATCTCCATGAAAGTGTGGTGGAACACCAGCTTGTTGGAAACTGAAGCCTGCAGGAATCTGAGAACAGCAAAGTTTTCAAGAATGTTGAGTTATGAATAACTGCCTGTCCAGGACTGGAAGTGAATGTTATTACATACATGATTCACATTCTCATCACTAACTGAAACTCTTTGATGATTTCCAGTTTGGGAAACCAAGCTTCTAGTCTCTAAAATTTGTATCCCATTGATGAATAGACTTTGATGTAGGAGGATCAAATTCCACTCTGCTAACCAAAGCACATACTGACCCTTTTGTTGTATGGTCCACATCTCAACTGACTATTGTATTGCGAGTTGGCTTGCCAGTGCATGCATATTCCAATATGACCTTTAGAATGCACAGAACAATCTTGAAGATGATTTCAAGTAGATTGAGCCAGTATGTTTAAGAGATTACAACTGGCTTTTTAAATATAGGCCATTACTTTTAGATACCTTTAACCTTAACACCCTGTATATGTAATCCAAGCCATAGGCACACTCACTACAGCAACAAAGGATGTAGCTATGTAACTGCCTATAGGGTACTCAATCAAAAAAGATGTACTAGATATGTGGAGACTTCTACAATATCATATGAATTAACAAATAAAGAGAGTTCTTAACATCCAAACATTTCATTTCAGATCACAAAATATTTTTATCAAAGCAGTACATAGTAGTAGTAGTAGTAGTAGAAGCTATAAGAGTACTTTTTAGAGAGGATTAGGAAAAGCAGCTTTACCCCTGATTAGGCGCTCTGACCATTAAGCTTATTGTGCAGCCATCAATAGGAAAGAATGTAGAAGTTGATTCATAAATTAAACAGAGCCATGTACCAAAGACACGCTGTAAGATGATAGTAACAGCTAGCAAAATTATTCCAACTGTCTGTGACTATGGTTTTATCATTAAGAAATTTGAATAAAATTTGTACGATCTACATACACATTTTTTGTGATGCTCTGAACCAATTATTGCTTTGAAAATCATGAACTGCTACAAGTTTTATCAGTATTTATAGTCTACCTATGTAATATATTTTAATATTTATTTGATAATTATTTAAATAAGATTTAATTGTTATCCTTCATGAAATAAATTTTTAATTTAATACAAAATTATTTGAAACTGTGTTTAATACTTTAGTCTTTAAAATTGGCCAAATTATGCCAGCGACTATATTTATGATTTACATATTAGGCAATCTGCAATCATACATTCTAAATGTAATTTTATCTATATCTAATCATACACTTTTTCCTAAGTAAGTATTTTAAACAGTAAAGCGAAGAATTTTTTAATATTACAGAAATATATTTAATATTAAAACATGAACTCAGTGAATCATGCATTGATTTTTCCAATCAAGCTACTGGCCACCAGTATGGTTTCTATCCTTCACATAGAAATTCATAATTTAAATAAGTATGTATACACTACTACTGCATGACCAAAATTAAGATTGCACCCAGACTTGATCGGCAGTGCTGTGATCAACACACAATCTAGAGCATAACCAACTTGGCTTCACATGTAGAAACAATTTGAACAGCTCATGACTGAAGTAGGTGACGTAATCTATCTGTTTTTTCCTCTTCATCAAAGAATTGTTTAATCAATAATATGATTAAATTTATACTAAGCTTTTATGCTAATTTATAAAATATTTATATTAAGATTTTCTCATATTTGCAGATTTGTCCTTGTTTATCTTAACCACTGCATAAACACTACAATGTCAATGAGGTAGATTATAAAACTTAACGAACTAGTAAATTAAATTTAATGATTTAAATTTAATATAAATTGATAAATATAAATTTTATACTGAGGAATCCTCATTTGATATACTGATTAGTAAAATGTAGATAAAAGTAAGAGATAAAATATTATTATTGTTCATTAAAATAAAAAATATTGTATAAGTTCTGAAAAGTAATGAGACTTTTGGTAGCCAAAGTGGCAACACTGTAAAGTTACTAGTAAATATATGGTTATATGAACAGCTGATTTATTTAAGGTAATATTTTTAGTCTATTGTTGCCACATGAGAAACCTTTCATGAAATGAGTTTTTCAAAATTGAAAAGTGCGTATGGATATGATGCTCTGTCACGAGCCCAAGTTTTTAGGTGTTTATAGCATTATCAGATTGCCAGAAATCAGTTATAGATGATCCATGCTTTGGAAGACCGTTAACATCAAAAGGAGACAACAATGTTCAGTGAATCAAAGGCTTGATACGGTACGACCGGCAATTAACTGTCAGAATTGCAGAACATCTGAATTTGAACCATACCACAATCCATCAAATTTTGATGAATTAGACATGAAAAAGGTTTGTGCAAAATTGGTTCCAAGAAACCTGTTTAACAGAAAAACAACAGGATGGAAGTATACAGTGATCTAGAGCAAATTGAAAGCGATCCTGATTTTCTAAATAGATGTTAATACTGGTGATGAATCTTGGATATTTGAGTACAACCCAGAAACAAAATGCCAGAGCAAAGAGTGGCACACTTCAAACTCACCACATCCCAAAAAACCAAAAATGAGCAAATCAAAATCATGCTAATTTATTTCTTCAATAGTAATGGCATTGTCTACAGGACAGATTGTAAATCAATATGTTTACCAAGAAATTCATAAAAGATTGTAGAAAAGAGGTAACTGCGTGAGACCAGCCATTAAAGACAACTGGATGTTGGATCATGACAATGCACCTTATCACACTTCACTCTTAGTTTTTGGCAAAAAAAAAAAAAAAACATTCCTGTAGTTCCTCAACCACCTTATTCACTTAACTTGAGTCCCTGTGACTTTTTCCTGTTCCCGACTAAAATAACACCTCAAAGGACACCATTTTGGAACAGTAGAAAACATAAAAAAAAAAAATGTAACCAACCATCTGAAGGATATTCCAGTTTCTGAGTTACAACACTACTATGAAGAGTGGGAAAACTGCTTGAAGCGTTGCATGGCTTCCCAAGGGAACTATTTTGAAGGTGATAAAGAGTCCATGTATAATTGGATTGAAAATAAAGTTTTTCTGAACCAGTCTCATTACTTTATTAACAGACCTCGTATTGCAGTTAAGTTATAATATAATTTGTAAATGCTAGAACTTACTTGCTGAGGAGTAGCTGTTTTACCAGTCCCAATAGCCCAAACTGGTTCATAAGCGACTACAACTTTAGACCAGTCGCATACTTTCTTTGAGATTGCCTCAATCTGTCTAAAAACAACTTCTTCAGTTTTACCAGCCTCTCTCTCCTCTAACTTTTCTCCAATGCACGCAATAACAAACAACCCAACTTCTAAAGCATGTCCCACTTTGTCAGCTACTAACTAGAAACAAAACAAAAATACTTAATATATATTGTTCTAGTACTGACAATGAAGATCAAGAATAAATAACACTTGAAACAAACGAACATTTATAAATAATTTGAAAAATTTACAAATGTTGTCATTTTATATGTGAAAAATTGAAACAGACTCTTCTAGCATAGATGAACTTTTTATTAAAATACTTATTTACTGTAGTGTCTGTAAAGAAACAGTCGGTTTTAAGAGACTACAGCCAACTGTTATAGAAGAGTGTGTGACATGATAAGTAAGAAATTATCATTTGTCCATAAATATATATAAATAATAAACATACAAACAAATAGATATAAATATATAATACATAAAAAATTATAATACATTAATAATAATAAATAAATTTATCCATCCACTTCTAAAGCATTATCTACAAGTTACAGATTCTAATCAGCTAGAACAAGATTTCATCTTTTCAAAAAACTTATATAAGTTAAATAGGTACTTTTAATACTGTAGAATAGAAAATTTTTTAGGAGAACATTTTAGAAAAAAGTTAAAAGAATCTGTATAAGGATCAGGTAAATGTGTGTATAAGCCACTGTATGTCCAGCTGCAGTGCAGAATAGAATGAAACAGGGTTGCAGCTGGTTTCCATTGCTTTTAATTTGTAAACAGAAGTAAAAAAAGTAAATAAAAGAAAAACTTGAGAGCAAAGTAACAACAGTCTGTGGCAAAGAATTACCAAAAATAAAAAGGTGTAAATACATTACACACTGATGATTTATTTTGGTTGAAAACAAACATAATTGAGAGTGGTTCAAGGATGTGTATGATATAAATTCATTACTGGGATAGATTTCAAAGCAAATAATTAAATTCAATAAAAAGTAAGATAATGAGTAAATAGACAAAGCAAAATGCAATATTCTAGCTGTCTCAGGATTTTCTCATTTAAATTAAATTTAGAGTATAGAAAAAATAAAAATGATATCAAAAGCAAAATAGTGCAAATAAGAACATTTTTTTTCTGAATTCAATTCTAGATTCAGACAAGGAAAGAAATTCTTAAAAAGTACTTCTACGATGTAATTTATGTGGAAATAAAACATAAATAACATGGAAGCCAGGAAATTTATCAAAGAATAAAGACTTTCAAGAGGTGACATTACAAGGGATGTCTAAAGAATAGCAAATCTTACTAAAAGATGACAAATACTAGTGGTCATCTATTAAAACACTAACAATTAGTGAATTTTGTTCTAAAAAGAAATGTAGTATAAAAGCAGTAGAGATAACAAGGGATTAAAGTGCAAGATTCCATTGCAAGTCAGAAGAAAATAGAAAGGGATGGACAGGTACATCAAATCAAAAAAGAAAGGTATTTATTACATACTGTTCAGTTCTTCATGAGAGAACTGTTAAAATAAGTGAGGTACTTAATATATGAATCCTAGTAAAAGTAAATTAGTTTTACATGAATCTGAATAACAGAATGATAACAGAAAGTTCAATTAATCACACACCTCAAATTGGTATGAGCCTTTATAAGCCTACATCTCATTTATATGCCACACTTATAATCCCCATCTCACTGGGCCGGCGTAGGGTTGGGGTTGCCTATTGTTCACAGATTACAACGTATACATCAGGAATAGAAAAAAAAAACAGTGTCTGAATGAGGGTTCTAAAATCTTCAAGTAAATGTCTGGAGGTTTAGAAAACTTTCTTTATTTGGAAATAAACTTACCACACCTGTGGAAAGGTTTTGCCACAGCCCTCTACATATTTTGTTAACTATTTTTGGTTGTAACAAATGGCAGTTTATGATTGCGAGTGAAAGAAAAATAAGTGTTTATAAAAACTGAGAAGCTTAGTTGTATTCAGTTTAAAGAGTTGCTACAATACCTAAAGTATTTTATTTGAATTATCTAGGTAAAGTATGTCAGTATCATCAACACAACTGTATCAATATACTAAGTTAGAGCTAACAGTTAAATGACAGAGTGTAACACCAAAAGCATAGGGGCATAGGGACTTTATGTAACAACTATACAGGACATGTAAAAAAACTGCAAAGTAACAAACTCATTTTTGTCAACCACTTTGGAGATCATATTACAATTGCCGTAACATTAAAAAGCTAGTAATTTTAAGTAAACACATGTGGATGACATCTAAACATATAAAATACAAAAATCATTGTTATATAATATAAAATCATGCAAATCATTCACTATTCTATATATTCAGAATTAAGTTAACACATCTACAATGAACATGTATTACACAAGAAGGTAAAAAAAAATAATTACTTTATAAGTTATGAAATTTTGTTACTTTATTTACCTCATCTGATTCGCCAAATACATTTCTTCTTTCTGAATGTCCAAGAATAACCCAATTAACACCGACATCCTTAATTTGGCAAGGACTTATTTCACCTAAAAAAAGTTAAATCTTTTAAAATTAAAATACATTACCAAAATAATGAAAACCTAGCGAGAGTCCTATGTAATTCATGATCATGTTTTTTCACTGTATATGCTCTATCATCATAAATGTGAATTCTAATATATGTGAAAAATGCTGATCATCTGAAAATATGGCTCCACCAGTACTATACTCTATTTCTGAATTCTCATCTTTACCAATTTATTAAAGCAAGTTATAATAATAAAAATGTATAAAGTTGTTTTAAAAATTAAAAGTTATATGTTTACTTTTCAGTCCCAGTATTAAGATACAATTATAAAAATAAAATAAAATTTACAAAGTTTTGGTTTTGTAATTTTTTTATTAATATGAGTTATTGAAAAATGTTGCTGGAATAATTTCATCTTAGTACCTGTCCACATTATAATGTTTTTTTATATTTTATAAAAAAGGTTACAATATTCACCAGCAGCAAGTTATGAAATAATTTATGTGATGCAAAATATTTTTTTAGGAGGAGCGTACCAAAAATAAGAAAAACAGTTTTAAGAGAAAATATCCATTCAAATTGGCTAGGCATCTACAAAAAGGTTACAATACTAATGCTTAAGTAAATGTAAAATAAATGGTTAGATTGAAAAAATTTCATTTACAAATTTAGTCAAGAATAATTCCTTAGATCTATGATTTTAAAACACTTATGATATTACAAATCTATATTTAAAAAATAAAGATATGGGGAAAAAATTTGAGAACCAAATTCAGGATATTGACTTCTGGGAAATTACAGCAAATTGGGTACCATCGTAAAAAATTTGTTATGTTTTTGTTCACGATTGTCATCAATTAATTTGCAAACAATTATTAATTGAAAAATAATTTTTTCAAGTAACTAATACAAACACTAGAACAGAAAATTTTTATAATAATAAAAATTAATAATTTAATCTATGGTAGTTTTCTATCAAGGAAGAAAAAAGTATTTAAAAAAAATACAAAGATGTATAATCGTAATAAAAATTAATCATATAATCATAGATAAACTGACTGTTACGTGTTATATTTTTCATTTATACACAATTAAAATAATTAAATGCTGAATAAAAAAAAAAAATTTAGATAATTTTTTATTATATAATATTAGTAAATATTTGAAATTATAGTTTTATAAAAGACAAAGAAATTCACTAGTTATTTACTTATTTTCACAATCATTTGACATTAAACAAATATATATGATTATATATAAAATAATCTTATCTTATAACTTTTCCAATAATGGTTTTAGTACTTTTACTATCACACCAAAATGAATAAAAATAAAATTATTTTTTGAAACTTTTTAATTTCATCACAATATTACAGAAACTACAATAAAACTGACATATCAATATGAACACATGACCTCACATACAGTTCCTTCAGTGGCAGAAATATACAACAAAAATATCTCATTTATTTTTTGACAAAAGAAAATCAACACTATATTTTGCTATTATTAAGAAAAGTGATATATTTAAATTATTTAAAAATGTTGCTGGAATAAAGATGAAATGTCAAACTGAATGAAAGACTGGTTCAGTGATAGTATACTGATATTAAAAAAAAAATAAGTGACAGACCCACATGCCTTACAGAAAATAAAATAGTGAAAATATATATTAGAAAAAGTAAAAGTAAGAAGAAAAACACTACGAGAAGAGTATTAGATGACATGCAACATAAAAAGATTATGAACATCTTAATAACATGAACATTAATTCTAATTAGAAACTATTTTTTCTTATTAGAAAAAAGCTTTTCTATGAAGTCATATCTAATAAACAAATTGTTGGAAAAAAAAATTAGTTTCATATATTTCTCTTCTTTTCAATGTTATTATAATGTTTGAAAGAGATCTGTAAAAATTTTGGACAATGATATATGAAAAATACTATTTGCCTATTTTCTTATTGGGCAATTTCAATATCCAAAATTTCATTAAGGGAATAAAAAAAAAAATGGTGTTTGTTTAGTGAATATTTATTTTTATCTGTCAATATGCACTTAAAAAATGTTTTCTGATGGTATGAAATTACAGATCACTTAAACTGTACTACCAAGAAAACAAGTTAATACATTTTATATAATTTTCCAAAATTCCTAGATTCTTGAAATTTCATATTTGGTTTACTGGATTCTTGAGGTTTATGCAGCTTGAAACAAGACAGAAAGAAATACTGTTAATTGGTAGAAACTTGATTTTGTAAACCTTGATGTTGCAGTTATATAACTTTATACAAATTTACAACTTTTTAAAGACAAGCTCTTTCTTTTGTGATGCAAACTGTAAATTAAATATAATCTACTAATTATAACTTAAAATATAATTCTTCCAGATAAATTACATTCTATTCCCAAAGGAAACTTTAGTCAAAATTTTGAAAAATATTTCACACAAAAAGTTTTCCACATTTCATTTCCTTTAAACCTAATCCCCTTCAAATCAAGCTTAGAAAACTAAGTAAAAAGAAAAACTTACCAACATGGGAGAATGGGGTAATAAAGTTTTTACACAATTTATAAATTAATCATAATCATAATTACAGTATCAAGAATATCATAATTTATGAGCATTTATAGACTTTGACAATGATCCATACTTACATTAATTTTATGGACAAACTTGAAAAATAAAATATATGCAACATAAGATATGGAATTTATTTGTTCTAAATGTCGTTCGTCTGTCTGTGAGGTAGCTGAGGAAGTAAAAATTTCAACACAGTTTGCTACAAAATTATGAGAACTTTAGGTACGAGTTGCATTGCAGCCACATTTGTATCTCCAGACTTGATTCATGAGCAAAAAAAAAATCAAATTTATAAGAGTCTAGAGCTTCTGAAGCTTTTGACTTGCATCACGGCATCAGAGTCAAGAGCTAAGATTCTTTGACATCAGAATCAAGAGCTAAGGAGGATCTCTACAACCAAAAAAAGCATAAGTGCGGTCGAATGTTAAGTTAAACTAACACTTTTTTTCAACTGTGAGGGCGTTTCTCACAATGAATTTCTTTCAAAAGGCAAAGATAACAAATGAGTATTATCTTGAATGAAATGTCAAAAGAAAACACCTGAAGCTTGTAAATCAAACCAGTAGATGATTTAGCGCCAGTGAACTTTTTTCCCAAAATTAAAACTGATGTAGGCAGCTTAAAATTTTCAGTTTATTAACTTGACAAAAGAAAATTCCCTAGCAAAACTGTCCAGTGTCTTCAGTTTCAGAAATGTTTCAAATAATAGAAGAATCACTGTAAGTGGTATATTTGAAGCAAAGGTGAACACTTTCGAAGCCTAAAGTATAAAAATTTTCTTTCTAGGCATTTTCAAATATTGAACTGACTCTTATTTCAGTTTAAAACTAAATGCAGTGTTTTCTATAATGTTTTGTTTTTAATAAAAAAACTTCTGTCAAATTTCTTAACTTTTCTTCACGTACAGATGGTGTTAGAATAACTCAGAATTATACTCCGAGCAAAAAGAATTTTGTTGATTACTGGCCATTTACTGTTCATAAAACCTAAAAATCTATATTTTGTGTTTTACAATAATTACTCCAAGTGCTAGAGAAACAATTTTAGGACAGTTTTGTTCATTTTTTCAAGAATCACACAAAACTATAAAATTTGTTCTAAATTTTTACAATGTTTTTGCAATCAATTTCCTTGTTTATATGGAATGGAACGCAAGAATGGCGGGAGTTTCAATATTTCTCCCTACAGATCGCAGAGCCTAGACATGTCCCTTGCTGCTGTATCTTTCTATTATTGGGCGGGTTTCATCAGTTAAGTTTTATTTATGGACGGATTTGGTAATTTGCATTCCTATCCATATGGGCCAGCGTGAAATTTATTTACTGGTTCTGACTGTGGGAGAAAGATTTTGAGCCTAGTACTCCCGGTGTGATTCCCCTTCTGTCCATCTGCTGACGTCCTTTCGGTACCAGCACCTTATGGGCTAGCAGAAATACACCTACCAGGGCCCTAGTTATTTGGAGGGAGCAATGTGCCCCCTTCTCCGGAGGGAGTCGCATATGCTGACTGAATTAAATTGTGGTCTCTTCGTGGGATGGTGTGGGGTGTTGTCTAGGTTTTTATAGTTTTAACAAAATTTAATTGTGAACACTGTCACTTTCACGGCCGGAATTTTCACACTGTTTCCAATTATAGGTTATATGATACACAGGCTCCTAATGCTGATTTGTCATATTCTGACTCTCATACCGCCTCTTCACGGTGGTTCATTTAATATGGAATGAGGCAGTTTTCTTATACCCTGTGGAGTAGGGTCTTCTCGCAGATGTCCTGGAAATGGCCATGTTTGGACATGGCCGCTCTCCTGAACAGTCTGCACGCCTGTGCTACCCCCACCTCTGATAAAGTGTGCAGTCCCACATCATAGCAAAGAGTGACATTTCTGTAACCATGGAGCCCCAAATATTGCCTGCAATGCTATGTTTTGGACAGCTTCTAATTTCTTTTGAAGTGTGAAGTTCAACAAAGCTTCCCATGCCAGGTAAGCATTAGAATCAGCAGGATGTATAGCCGAAAAATGAGCAGTTTGGTCGCCAGTGGATATGGGCTGGCACTGTTCAGTACTGGGTACAGCGAGGCCCTGACGGCCTTTGCCCTTTGGGTCACAAATTTAACATGTTCTGCTAAGGTTTATCCAGGACTACTCCCAGGTACTTAACTGTTTTCCCAAAGGGGATTTTCTCTCATGAGATTTCCAGCTGCCTGGCTGGAGCACGTGTCTTGTATTTGTTTATATGGATTTTTTTTTTAATTTTTATGTTTAATACAGCCAGAGCATGACCAACCAATACAACTTATATATACAATGCAGAGTAAGTAATATTTCAAAGAAAGTAATACATTTTATTTTTAAAACAAATTTCAGGTATAAATTGGCTGCAATTTCATCTACATACCAAAGTAATAAAATTAATACTATTAATATTCAAATTTCAATATTACCATACATAATTACCTGTGAATGCTCCTTTGGGTTCCTTGTATGCATTTTGCGCAGATGCAGCAACATTACCAGGCAATTTGCTCTTTGTATATTCCAAATAAATTGCAGGTACACCTACAACAACCTCTACAAAGAAAAAAAGATTAAAAGTCAAAAATATAGGTTCTGTAAAGCAAAGGGGTTCACAAAATAATATATTAATTATTTACAATTAGGAACTCGCCTTTGATTTTGAGGAGGATTTGGAATATACCTTATTCAGGACCTAAGTTATTTGTTACAATTGAAAATTTTTATGTCCTTTTAAGTTAAACAGTCCCCTCACCAGAAATTTTGTTACATCAACACTGAAGAATGCAAAGTACATTAAATTCTGACTAATAATTTGGTTAAGTTTGTTAATTAAAATAAAATGAGATAGAACTAAATTAGGTTATGTTAAGTGCAATATATACATTATTTACAGAGTAAATAACTTTGTTTAAGCGATATTTAATTGAGCTTAGTTAGGTTTAGGTCAAGGTTAGGGTTAAGTAACTCATATACTGAACTTTGTATGTTAACATAACCTAATTTTCACCAACATAATTAATTAACCTTAACTATTAAATTGTCCAACTATTAGCTGAATCCATAATTATATACAATAAATAATATTATACTTATACATTGTTGAATTATTAAATTTTTTGAGAAAGTACTGTATAACTTACAAGGGTTGTAACTCTGGTGGAAGTTTCTGACAAAAGATCTCCATTATTAATGAATAAGTTCAAGCATAATTAAAGTATACTTCAAATTACATCAATATCTATTAATTACTGTTCGATTATGTTAACTTTCAACTACACCTTGCTGGGAACTAATCTTTACCTTGTTATATGCTAAGGATAGAAGCAATAGTACATTATATTTACACTGTTCTACAGTATATAATTATGACTTAATTATTAGGTCGGCTTAAGTTTTTCTTGTACTGAAATGAATTACATCATACCATTAAGAAATAATAATATTCTGGTACTTTCCCTGAAAAACAATGCATTATATAAAAAATATTTACTCTTCACAGGAATTATTTAGAAAGAATTTAGGTATAACCCTTGCTACCTCGTAGCAGTAATAGTAATTTAAAAAATCTTTTATCATGTTTAAATATACTTGGGGAGAAAAAATAATAATAAAAAGCGTTCTTAAGAGTAAATTTTGCCACAGCAGAGTAAAAAAAATTTTTAACTGATACAGAAGTTTTTACTACATTAAAATTTATTCAACTTCCTTATCAGTGAAAACGTCGGTACTTTTTCGCCACTTTTTTCACTGGGTATTTGATGAGGAATGATAAGCATAATGCTTACATTGGACCTCTTATCAGGTACATTTGGAAGACCCATGTTTGAATGAACTCTATGATCTACGGGCGTATGTTAAGTTTGGCTAATTATAATTTCTCTACAAATACCTCCTCCGAACACCCACCGATTTGGAAGAACTGAAAAAATACCGACGTTTTCACGATGTGGCAGTTATTTCAATAAATAAAAACTAGAACCAAAACGTCTTCACCAGGAATTTACAAGTTATGAAATTAAGCCATTGTTATAAGCAATTTTATATAAATCGTTTTATGGAAATATTTCATTTTTCTAACACCACTACGCGTTTCGAATAACAGGGATGAATAGTTTTTTTTTATTATAGTCTACTTTTAAAGAATACAATTCAAGTTAACCGGTACACATTTACAATTAGTCTGTACTCACCAACGTTTGGATCTAAAGGTCCGCATGTAAGGAATTTAACAATTTCTTCAATGGATTTTTTGTCACCATTCATTTTCCAGTTTCCCCCAACAAAAAATTTTCGACTCATTTTGACTAATTGTGATCCTAAACTGAACGAACAACTCAAACAAACTCTCATACGAAAATGATTTAAAGGACATTACCTCCTTCAAATGACCTCATCAACAGGTTATACACCTACTAGACTTATATGTATGAAGTAATGAACAATGCTTGGAAAAATATTTAAGATGAGTACTCTGTTCTAAGTAGCCGAAATGTTAATAATACAATTAAATTAACAACTTTAAAGCCGCCAAATATTTTCCGAGTGTTATTTAGTGTTACACCGTAAGTTACAAATTTTTAAATTAGAGTTCTTTAAAATTTTAATAAAAATTAAGGTAGATAACACTTCTAAAGTCATAACTAACTAAAAGAAACGTTTAGAATGTTTTAATTTGTTCGATAAAAGAATTCAGAAGTTAGACTGGCAACATTGACTGTCAAAATATTGTGGCGGTAAAAATCTACTGAAATTTGGTTATACAGATACTTGATTATTAGTAAACTTATGTAAGTATTTTTACAATAATCTTCAAGTTATTTAATATTGGCAGATTTGTGAACTGTATTTTTTCCGTGGACAATATTAAAATTTGTTAACCTAGAGAGAAATGTTTTAGTTAAATCCGTGATATAGTTGAAGGTGTCGGCAATGAGAGGATAATCATTTATAAATAATTGGTTTATAATTAGGATAAAATAATAAGTATTACGATTATGTGTGACATTAACAGAAAATCTGAATATCAGAATTATTACTTTATTGGGCCAAAAATTTGTACCTGAATGTAGTTCTAAAAAATTTGATTGCCATACGTGAAATTTATAGCCAGCGTGTAATGTCAGTTCAGTCTGCTATCAAAGAATATGCAGATTTTCTGTCTGCTGTACAATATTTTGCTTTATGCGTTTTGTTTTTTCAAGATTAAAAATTACTTTGTATTTTTACAGATTTTATTTATTTCAATTATATGAAAAACACATGATATTCCCTAATATGAAACAAAAATGAATAATACAGATAATTCCTATGATGGAAATATCAGGTAAGTTGCTCAACTGTTACTGTGCATGATTATGTTATTAACATGAGTAAATGTTTTAAATAAATTAACTACTAAAGAAATTTATATCAGAGATTGTATCTTATAAACATTATTGCCACTAACACGAATATTAATATTCAACTACCAACTTGAATTGATAGATGCTCATTAAAACTGTTTTTATATATTAAGCATAATTTTAAAGTTTGTCTTTCTTCGACATCATAATTCTACTATAAAAATTAAGTAATTAATATAAAACTAATTAATGATAAAAATAGTTTAATCTTCTCATCTGTTCTCTGTTCTTCTCAGCATACTGGTTCTTTCTTTTAACCTGTATTTTTAGAGTTCAATTTCAGAGATGTTTACTGTTACTTCATATACCGTAAAATACATCTTTCATATCACTGATAGGTTAGGCAGTAATTACAGATATGTATATATTTTTTCAAATAAATTTTTGTTGGCATTGACTCTGCTCACTGGTAAATCATGAACCAACAGCTAACATTTAAATTGCATCCAACATGTTTTTATGAGTGATCTGTAGGACCAGTTTATTGAATGTAAACGTGGCCTATGCCAATCACATTTTACCCTACGTCACACGCTTCAGTTCCCAAGATGTTGTTCCCTGAAGTAGTTACTTAAAATTAATAAGCAATTCATATGTATTCAAATTAAACATTACATATGATTCTGTATTCATGTTCTGAACCTTTCCAAAGAATTTAATGATAATATGAGCCAAAATTGTTATCATGTTACCATCATGTATTTTTCATTGTATTTATTATTTTAGGCTTACTTCTTATCATAATAACATTAATTTAAATTTTATATATTGTAACTGTAACACATTTTATATATTTGTGGTAGTAACACATTTACCTTTTTTTATCTCATTCGATTTTCAAAGAAAGTGTGAAGGAGTCCCTAGACATGCATATTTGTACATACAAGAAAAAGACCATCCCTAGTGATATTAGAAAGGTATGAACAAAACACTTTTTGATATTTATTGAGATATATGTAATCTTGACCTATGTGTAACATGTTTTTATAATTTGTTTCAACAAATGTATTTCTTAAAACATTTTTTAAAGGCATTATGTTGTAATTACAAATTTTTTATTTAAATCTTCACAGCAACAAGGGGAAATTACAGGAATCTTCAAATCTTTTCCACTTGCAACCATTCTTCTTGAGATTTGGAAACTGAAACTGCAATTTTTTTTACTGTAATTATCAGATTTTTATTAATCTGAACAGCCCATAAAAATCTACAAAATGAATTAAACAAGGACATAAGTTTAATCTATATGAATACTCCTGAAGATGGTTGTAATTTTTTACCTGAAATATTGATAAAGCAAATCATAAAATATCCCAAAGGTGTTTACTATAATATACTTTGGTAGGTACTGTGTTATTCTTGTTACATTTTTTAAAGATTGTTATAAATAAACTGTCTTCTCCATCGGAATTTAGAAATTTGATGGAAAACACCATTAAAGAATCTTACTATCCTTGACACAAACCTATCAACTTATATAACTGCCTTCATTCAACTTGTCTAAATCTGTCCTCATATAGTGGTGTTGAGGTTACGATTCTTTAAATTTATAAGATTGATTCTTTTTTTTTTATCTAAACATCTCTGTTATTAATAGCTTTGCATTAATGTTTATTACTAATTGTAGTTTTTATATTTTCACTAATTAAGGCTTTATAGTTTCATTAAATTTGTATATTACAGTTGTATTTATTAAATGGCGGATACACTGTTTTTATTAAAAGATTTATTGTAATTTTTATACGTTGAGTTTTTAAATTTTTTAACTTTAGTAAATAAGTTTGGTATTTACTTTTATTTCAGTGTAACCTTTAAGTAATCACTTTCTAGCATTTCATATATTGCTTTACATATCTTTTGAGTTATTATTTGTAATTATTAAAGTGATACTGCACACGTAAACTTCAAATCCTCATATGATTTTTCTGATGCTAGCAAAAAAATATTTAACACTATCCTTTGCACTAATTGCATCATTTTAATGTTTGTTTTTCGTGAAGTGTTAATTATGTCTTACCTTATTTTAATTACAATTTAAAATGTATTTCATCCATATGTTTTTTAAGCTGCCTTTTGAAATATTTCTAAATTCATATCATAAATTTAAATGTGTAACTTGTTATTTTTTTTTAATCATTCATTAACAGAGGTCTTAACAATAATTTGTAATCAATTTCATCCATACAGAAAATGTTATTTAAATCTTTTGGAAATATTTTTAATTCATTTAAAATATTTAAATCCATAATTTGTTACTTTTTTAACTTTTTATTTATATACATGGTCGATGACTTCCTAGCAGGATAAAACTTTAAAATAAAGTTACTGAGTTAAGTTTTAATGATATACTAGGTTAAGCAGAACCCACTGGGTTGGTCTAGTGGTTAACGCGTCTTCCCAAATCAGCTGATTTGGAAGTTGACAGTTACAGCGTTCAAGCCCTAGTAAAGCCAGTTATTTTTACACGGATTTGAATACTAGATCGTGGATACCGGTGTTCTTTGGTGGTTGGGTTTCAATTAACCACACATCTCAGGAACGGTTGAACTGAGAATGTACAAGACTACACTTCATTTACACTCATACATATCACCCTCATTCATCCTCTGAAGAATTATCTAAACGGTAGTTACCAGAGGCTAAACAGGAAAAAAAAAAGAGTAGGTTAAGCAGAAAAAAAATTGACTTAAATCTTCAACTTAAAATAGAAACAACTAAGTAAATTTGCAAATTAAGTTTAAGTTTTAATTTGCAAATGTGCAACTAAGCAAATTTTTTATTGTAATGAAAGCACAGGCTGGATATATTTCAATCAGCCAAAAAATAAATTTTGCAACTGTTTCAGTTAGAGCCCCGTAAGTAAAGGCATTTCATCATTAATATGTCCTAACAGTCAAATAACAGCAGTCCACTTTGGAGAATGTTACATTTATTTTCAAGGCATGTATTTAAAAAAAATATGTAAATTGCATTTTAATTAATTGCTTTTTATATGACCTGAAACAGTTTAATTTAAAGTTCTTATTCCACTATAATTAAATTTTTACTTGTGTGAAGTAAAGGAAGTATTGTGATCATGAAAAATTTCGGTTTTCAATTTCAACAGAAATATCCATTTTGACCATCCCTGAATCCATTTTGACAAGTTTCAGCATAACATCTATACATACTTACATATTTATCTCTCATAATTCAAAAATAATTAGCCATAGGATGTTGAAATTTTGCACCTTTAACGTCTAGTTGCGCACCTCCCCTTTTGATTGCATTTGAATGGACCAAACATGTCCAAAAGAGCCTAAAATAAAAAAATAAGATTTTGGACTTTTTCTTAGTTGCAGTAATAAGCCCTCATTGAGAACTTTCAACAATAAATCATAAGTGGTACTTATTTCCACTGGTTCCAGAGTTATAGTTAAATAATAATTAATGAAATATTTGGATCTTACAAGGGGAAGGCACATCGATTTGAATCTGACTTCATCTTTTTTTTTTTTTTTTTTTTTTTTTTTTTTTTTTTTTTATTTAAATATATTGATTTATTAACCTCTGATTGTAAAAAAATTACAATAAATAATAATTCAATAAAAAGAATAATAATATGAAAAAATATCAGAAGTTATTAATGAAATAAAATTTTATGCAGTTGTCATTTAAAAAAAATATGTATGTGTAATTTAATAGGCATGGAAGGAAGTCATGTAGTGACCACATCAGATTTTTTTATTATTTTAATCTCTGATACATGATTGTACATATTTTAATAAGCAAGATAATACAGTTATAATGATAGATGTAAAAACCCTTACCAATAATAGATGATTGTCTACTAGCTTGCATTTTAATTTTGACTAACCAGTTAATTAACATGAAGTTAATGGCATGAAAATAAGTACCACTTAATGATATATAATTGAAAAACTCTCAATGAGGGCTTATTACTGCAGTTAAGATAAAGTTCAAAATCCAGATGTTTTTTGATATTGGGCCTTTTTTTGGACAGTTTTGTCCAGTCGATTGCAATCAAAAGGGGAGGTGCACAACTAGATGTTACAGCAGTCCTAAATTCAAAATTTCAATATCCTATGGCTAATTGTTTTTGAGTTAAGTGAGATACATACGTACCTACAGATGTCACTCTGAAACTAGTTAAAATGGATTCAGGGTTGATCAAAATGTATATTTTTATTGAAATCTGGAAACGGAAATTTTTTGTGATCACAATACTTTCTTTATTTCAAACTTTTTTTGTCTTCAGTCATTTGACTGGTTTGATGCAGCTCTCCAAAATTCCCTATCTAGTGCTAGTTGTTTCATTTCGGTATACCCCCTACATCCTACATCCCTAACAATTTGTTTTACTTATTTCATACAAGTAATAAAAACTGACTTCAACAAGTAATAGTACTATAAAGTTACAAATAATTATATTTTTATTTAACTAAAGTAAAAGTATATACAATAAATAACTATTTTTGAGTCAGTATCAGCCAACACCAATTAAACATAAAGTTATGCAAAGTTAGTTCAACTGACTGCTTGGCAGCTAAACGGGATTCCCACATGTAAAATGGGATCTCAAAAGCATTTAAGGAGAGAGTGTCTCACAATCATATTCATCTTGAGTTCACAAAGGCATATATACTTGGTGATAGCATATGTAACTAAGTATCTATAATGTTAATGTGTAATTGTCGGTTCAAATAAATTATACCACTTATTTATGTAGTATTTTTATTTTGTTTAAAGGTGCAGTTTGTTATTATCACCATGCCTTCCAGTTCATAATTATGTAGTAGATATTACCAGTGATGGGAAACTGCTTGGTATTGGGTGTAATAAATCAATAGGAATTTATAACATAGCATTAGATAAAGTGCATAGTTTTTGCTGTGGATTAAGTATTAAGGTAATTAAATGATGGAAAATTTTAACAGTTCTTAGTCATTTAAATGTGTATAATATTTATGCAGGTTGTCAGCCTGACCCATGGGTTGGTCTAGTGGTGAATGTGTCTTCCCAAATCAGCCGATTTGGAAGTCGTTCAAATCCTATTAAAGGCAGTTACTTTTATACGTATTTGATTACTAGATCATGGATACCAGTGTTCTTTGGTGGTTGGGTTTCAGTTAACTACAAATCTCGGTAATGGTCGAACTGAGACTGTACAAGACTACACTTCATTTACACTCATACATATTATCTTTACTCATCCTCTGAAGTAATACCTGAACAGTAAAAAAAAAAATTGTTGTCAGCCTGTAGGTTACTTTAATGCTTCAATATTCTGTCAATACCTTATAAAAAACCAACTGAGTCATACTGGTGAGATCTAGCTAAAGTATTTGGAGAGCAGATTAATTTTTTATATTACATAATTATCTTTTTTTTATTATTTCTTTTTATTTTTTAATTATCATTTTATATTACTTAATTAATCTTTTATATTACTTTAATTTTAATTAAATTTAAGAGAAAACATTCACTGAAAACAGTTTGCACTAAAAAAACTGAAGCAGTTGAATGAAAAATTAAATGAATGCTTCTTTTTCTATACCTTAATTTTTTTTGCGAATTCTTTTCTTGCCCAAAGTTAAAATAAATTATCAGGGCAAAAGTTATCTAGAATCTTTGTATGTTAGTAACAAAAATAGAAAAACAGAAGTTGTCAAATTGGTTAAAAAAAAAACAGAGAAAAAACATTGAATTCATGGAGTTAACAATGGAGCTTGTGATGAAATGATACGAGCGATTCACAGATGATTCTGAACTTGCATTACACTGCTGAAAACTTTTTTCCAGTATCACCTGATCACCAATTTTACGTGCTACAGGACTTTCAAGAAACCACTAATGGTGGCATGTTTCATCTTCAGGATTGTGACCAGTAATAAAAAAAAAAAAAAAGGATTTATGGTTGTAACACCCAGCATATTGAATAAACATTCCAAATTAGGACTGCGGTAGAGAGTTAATTGTTTTTTTTTATGTTAAGGAGGGAGTGCATACTGAATTTCCTCCTCATCAAACAACGAAATCCAAATCATACAAAATTTAGAGGTGTTTGGGAGAGGACGTGCAGAACAGTTCATCTAAGCTGCGTTATATTAACAATTTGTTTTCACACTGACATTGCACCATGTTTCAAACTCCCAAAAAATAATGAAATTGTCTATAAACTGTCTTGTTTCAGTTATAATTGTAAGTTGAAGGTATGACATTTTGATGTAGGAAAAAGTCAGAGAGATTACAGATCCTTCTTTTTAGATTTCTACACAGATTTGGAAGCATGCAGAAACCCTGGAATTGTCTTATAAATTTTCAAGGACATTAACTCAAGAAGATATAAAGCAAGTATATCATTTTTTAGAGGAAGTTTGGGAACTTTTATAATGCATTTACTTTAATGTATACATGAGAGCATAGTCTAGAAACCATACTACTTAAATTTCCCAAGTTCTTATAAATAATTGCCAGAGTTAAATTCTAAAAATATGATTATTTAGTTAAATATTTTAATTTCTGAAGTAAAATTTATTTTACAAATATAAAATATTTAGATTTACATATTATAACTTTTTTTTTTTCTTCAGTCATTTGACTGGTTTGATGCAGCTCTCCAAGATTCCCTGTCTAGTGTTAGTTGTTTCATTTTGGTATACCCCCTACATCCTACATTATAACTATTATAACTATAAAATTAAATTTAATAGTCTACAGTGTACTTTTTAATTTATTTATAAAAAAGTAATTTCTTTACTTTTCCAGATATATTCATATTTTTACTCTTCCAGATCTATGAATTCATCTTTAGAAAAATCTAAATTACCAAAATACAGGGTGGCACATGAAATGAACCATTTGGTTTAGTTAAAAAATATTTATTTGAATTGCATTACAGAAAGGTAGAATACAATGGGTTTACTATATACCTGGAGATTATGTTCTGCTTATTACATGTTCAATATGACCACTAATCACATCTAGCAACTTCAACATGAATTCTTATATTGTTAATAACTCAACTACACATATCCTTGGTTATCTCATCACATGCCTTGATGATCAGCACTTACAGTTCCATCACTGTATGAGGTTGTTAGGGAAAAGTTTTTCCCTTAGAAATTCCCAAAGAAAGTAATCACACGAATTTCAAAGTCTACATATTGTTTTAAATGTGCGTGACCACTAGTTTGAAACCATCTTTGTGTAAGTAGTACCAACCACATTTTTCATTTCATTAAAAAACAACAGTCGTTATGCACTGTTCAACAGTCAGTCTTCCTTTGTCAGCCATCTTGGAATGATACACAAACAGCGCACTCAGAAAGAGAAAAAACTAATATTCATGAACTCTGCTGTCTTCTGGCAACATAAAATCCATTAATAATAATTAACCTAAACAATTATTACCAAAGCAAATGTTGGATTATTTCATGTGCCACTTTATTTACTTTTATATTTCTCCATTAAAAGCCTTAGTCTACACAAAAATTCTTAAATTTATCTTCATTACTATTCTCTAATGTCTTTCTATCTGTAATGTCTTGTCTATGTAAATTTAAAAATATTAAATTTTTTTAGAAAATTGTTTTTTCACCTAATGGCGAGTTATTGGCATGTACATTGTATGAAAATAACATAATAAGAGTACTTGTTTTTGACATAATTCAATTTAAACTTTGGATGACTGTTGATGGAGACAGTGACTTCACCTCTATTGAATATTCATCATTATTTTGGAGTCCAAAATCAACATTCTTATGGTTCACTTGGAATGCTAGTGTAAGTATTACAGTAAAATACTGAAGAATAGTCTTGCTATTTTTTGTCAGCAGATTAAGTAAATTACAAAAATAGAATTAATTTTAATTATCTTCACTCTTCAATTATTTTGATAATGGTTTTTACTGACTTTGATGATTCATATTAAAGGTTTTTCCCATTCATTCATTATTAGCTTACAATATTGCTACAACTAGCTATGTTTCTAGCATTTAGCTATCAATGAAATGCGGTGAATGGAAAAGTGAATCTTTATTGAACTTTTTGTAGACAAAGACCAATACACTTGAACTGCATAAAATTTACTTACATATAGTGCAAATATTAAATATATATGTGTAATATTTTTGCAAGTTAGTATTCCCACCTTCTATAATTATTTTTACTGCATAATTCTTATATATTGTTATTATAATTATTATTTATATATTTATTTATTATGGTTTTACGGCCAACATGGGACCACTTAAGTCAATTTTAGTTGGATCTTTTCTGAGAAAAGCATGTTATTTTACTCTTCCGAGCTGCCCAGTATTTCTTCATCCGTTCAGATCTTGCTTTCTTTTCTTCATCCGTAAACACCCTCTTCGTTGTACTTTGTCGTTTGTCTGTCTTTTGTTTAAATCTAATGCTTTTGTCTTTTAGCTTTGTAATTTTTCTAGTTTTATTCTGTAGGTCAGTCAGGGAAATTCCCAATTCTTTCATATCTTCTCTAATTTCTTTGATCCATCCTACTTCTAGCTTTTGGAACCAGAGCTTTTCAATGATATTTCTTGACAGTCTTGTTTCCGGTGTCCTTATAAGATGACCAAAGAAAGAGATTCTTTTTTTCTGCATAATATCAGTAACAGGCTCTATTTCTCGATACACCACCTCATTTGGCACAATCCACCATTGGCCTTCCTTTTGGTCTTTTTTATTGATACACGTTCTGACAAT
Source organism: Lycorma delicatula (assembly GCF_047948215.1). NCBI lineage: Eukaryota > Metazoa > Arthropoda > Insecta > Hemiptera > Fulgoridae > Lycorma > Lycorma delicatula. Next base: position 82,096,351 of record NC_134456.1, on the reverse strand, counting down.
TCTCCTCTCTATTTTCAGATTTTTTTCAATTCGGTTTTTCTGAGTGATTTTGAAAAGGGTCTCGCTTCCGTAGGTGACTTCTGGCTGTACTACAGTTTTATAATGTTTAAGTTTTGTTTTAGCAGAAAGGCATTTTTTGTTATATGTGGACCAAGTTAATTTTTGGGATTTAATCATTTTATTTGTCCTGTTTTGCCATGTCACTTTTTCATTTAAATTATAAGTTATTATTTCCCCTAGATATTTAAATTGTTTTACTATTTTAATTTTCTGATTGTTTACCGTAATGTGCTCTATTACCAGAGGATCTATGGCCATTAGTTCAGTTTTTTCGAAAGAGATATGAAGCCCTATCTTTTGTGCTAGGTTTTGAAGGGTCATGATTTGCGTTTTGGCTTCTTGAATATTATTTGCTAAAAGAGCGAGGTCATCTGCAAATCCTAGGCAATTTAGTGTGATGGAGTTTTTCTTAGTACCCATTTTTATATTTTTGGGATTTATTTCATACCATTTTCTCATGACAAATTCGAGGGCGCAGTTAAAAAGGAGTGGTGAGAGGCCGTCTCCTTGCCTCAATCCAGTTTTTATGTAGAAGGGTTGAGAGAGTTCACCTCTGAATTTCACTCTGGACTGGGTATTGGTTAAAGTTAATTTTATCATGTTTACGAGTTTAGGGTGAAGGCCCAGGTTTTTCAGAATATTCAGCATGGATGGTCGGTGTATACAATCATATAATTATTATATATATATATAACTTTTTGAAAATTCAAATAATTCATCACCATATTGACCACTGTGCTAATTAAATTAAAAAAAAAAAAAACCACCAAACACAATCAAAAAAATAAAGATTTATTGAAAGATTGGATATTTTAAATAAGAATCCAATAAGAAATATAATTAGCCATAATATTAAAAAAAAAAAAAAAACATAATATACTTAATAAACAAATAATAATGAAAGTTTGAGATTATCAAACTAAAAAATAAGCTTAATGATAATGATCTAATATTGTTCAAATCAGACAAGATTAATACACCCATTGTTATACATAAAAATAAGTACAAAGAACTTATGGATAATTATATTGAAGAAAAATATTTTAAAAGTGATAAAAACCCAACAAACAAATATTTAAAAATGATAAAGGATTTAATATCAAAATATAAAGCAATATTTAATTATGATGTTAAATTAGGTTATCACTTAAGATTGTATCTATTTGTTCTATCACTCTCAAAACTTATTGGATTACCAGAGTTACATAAAATAAATAATCCTGTAAGACCGTTAATAAAAATTTAAAACAGCACCTACATATTTTATAGCTAAAATTCATAAATAAATTAAATTCTATTAAAGCTAATTCTAACACTAAAGTGGTAAGTTATGATATCATGAATTTGTGCTCTAATATTCCAGTTGATAAAACAATAGAAATAGTAAAAAATAATTTAAAGGAAACTCCAAAGTATACTAATGCATTGATGTAAGGAATATTATCTTCAAAATTATTTTGAATATGAGAACGAATGTTATTCACGAACAGGTTTACCTATGAGTTCACCTATATCTGCAGTTACGTCTGTGATTTTTTTACAATTTTTTAAAAGTATTATAGTTCATGATATATTGAGTACACACCAAATACCAATATGGATATGATATGTAGATGATATTTTGTTCATATATAATCCAGTTATAAATAATGAACATTTGATCATTTTAAATAAACATAATAATTGTAATGAAAATTTAAAATTTACATGCAAAATGTAAATGTAAAAAACCTGATTTTAGAGCTATTACATTATATAAAAAACAATGAAAATTAACTCAAAAAAGAAATAGATGAGGTAAAAAAAAAAATAGCAATATTTAATGGTTTTGATAATAAAATTGTGTAAAAGTATATAAAAAAACACAGTATAAAGTACCATTATAATTTTACAAAGTTGCAACAACACAGAGATTAGTAATAGTTTCCTTGGTACTTATCGGTTATTTTCCTGCCCATACAATCATTGTTTAAATCAATGTTTTAATCAAACTTTAGTTCTTAGATAGCACCATTGAAACGCTATATTGAAATAAGAAAATAAATAAATAAAATTATAAATATAATCTGACCAAACTTAACCTATGCTCACTAGTCAAGGTTAGCGAGCATAGGTTAAGTTTGGTTAGATTATACCATACCTTCTTTTTTTTCTTAAAATACAGTTATACAAATAAAATAATGGAAAAAAATTACTAATGTTTATGATGAAAATAAATGTAAAAAAGCATATAAACCAAATAACCATATCATAAAATATTAAGGAATAAAAATGATGGAGAGGATTTAAGGGGAATATATAAAATTAAATGTAATAAGATTTATATAGGTAAAACTAACAGATCTTTTAAACAAACGTTTGTGAAACATTATAATGCTTACAGAAACAGAACGAGAGGTGTGTAATGTGGCAGACCATTTGTTGCAATGTAAATGTAGTATTATTGATTGTAAATTAATTTAGAAATTTTGGAAATTTGTGATAACAATGGTGCTTTTTCCTCTACTTACAGTTGTACATCTACTCCCCTCTGCAAGCACCATACCATAACTACTTGGCTATAGATGTGTAACATTTTAAATTTACATCATTCCAGAAATGGCAGTGTAGTTGTGTTGTTACAAATGTTATGGTTGTTAGAATGTTATGTTTTCTAAATTTTTAAGTTTTTAATTCTCTTTTGATGTAATTATAGAATTATGTACCAACTGGTGCAGGATTCCACCAAAGTCAATTATTGATATTAGTTTTTTTAGGGTTTTATACTGTGTTTGGTGGTGTGTGTGTTTTATAAAATTTATATGTATATATATATATATATATATATATTTTTTTTTTTTTAACTGGTTGGCAAGGTAAAATTTATACTGTAATTGTAATAAATTAAGTGCAATAAATTTTACTTTGTATAATATTGTTACAAAATACTGAAGTAATAGAACTACTAGTAAACACATCAATAATTTTTTTTAGCGTACAATATATTCTTAAACTCAGTAATTATGTAAAAGATGATGTTTAAGTTCTCTGTGAAGCATAGCAAATACATACTATGCTGTGAAGAACAGTGTTCTTTATGTGCTGAACTTATAATTGTTGATAGTTTGTTAGTTTACTAATACTAGAAGTATGTACATTATAAACAATACAAATTAACTTTTAATGTAATTTTTCCAGTTTTACAGTGGTATTTTTGAAATTATGAATAAAAATCAGTACTTATTTAATGGAATAAAAGTAGATGTACTAAAACAACCATTGTGTTCGTTTAGTCCTGATGAAGAATACTACATAGCTGCACAAAGAACTTTGCCCTCTAGTATTAGGATTTACTCAACAGAAAACTTCATCTGTTTAAAGGTATAACAAATTCACACCCTCATTCTTATATTAATTTCTTGACTGTGAAACATGCTTTGTTGTGTGATCATTGTGTTCTATAGTGAGGCGAACTATGGTAATATATACCACAGTGCATTTTAATACTGCTTGTAAGAACAACTGTCTTTTCAATGGAACTCATGTACCTTGTCTAAAATGAAGGTAGTAGGGTTGTTTTTGTTTTTCATTTGGACCTTTCTACCTTCTCAAGCACACCAAAAGGCCTATGTGAAGAAAATCTAGAATATTTACTTTGGTATTTAATAAAAAATAATTCTTTTGTGGTTTTTTTTATCAGAGCCTACTCGATGTGAAAATATTTGAAATTTCTACATAACAATGACAGTTGAAAAATTAATAGTAAATTCAGCTCTCAGAATAATGGTACTTACAATGGTAATAGCAGTAAATGTTACGCAAAAGACTTTTGGGTAAATAAAATACTTAAAGGAACATTTTAATGGCTTACAGGGTTTGATATTGCACATTACATGTAACCAATTCCCTAGCCTTATCATTATGAAAAGGTCCAAATACTATGTGTGTGGTTTCTTTATTTTGATTTAAAGTTATCACCATATAAAATTATTGTTACTGCCATTTCAGGTGAATTATTGAAAGCTTTTTGATGGTTTCATATAATTTTTACTCAGAAATACCTAACTGGTATTGATTTACAACTAAACTGAACACACAATTATAATTTGTAAATTAATTTTTAATTTTATAAGTATTTGTTATTTTAATATAGTAGAAATAACTGAGAAATTTTTACTGTGATAGTACAACAATCTTAAGTAGAATCATGCTTCTTGCTCCATTCTAACATGAAAAGTTCAAGATATTAAATGGAGTGGTCCGAGTTTTCCTGATATGATAGTGACATCAGCTCCATCTTCTGAAAATTTAAGTAAATTCATTTTCCTTTTTGTTTTCTACTTTCCACCTACTGCAGAACTGGGATCTCTTGATGTGTTTTAGGACTGTACTTCCTCCTCTTAATCCGTTTCTTTTACTGAATCAACTTAATAAATAATTGTTCCATTATATGGTTCAGGTCCAGTCTAGTTTTACTTATTATTCAATTTTTTGTTTTTTCCCTACCATCTTTAAATATTACTTTATCAATGTTACGCTTATTTTCTTTACCCTTTAGTTTGACATCCTAAATATTTTCACTTTCCTTTAATTCCTTGTATTTCATTAAACATAAAACATATTGATCATCCGATTCAAAAAAAAAATTTTATTCTCTGGAAAGCTTTCGTAGATTTTTTCATTGATTGAAGGTCTGTGGCCCATAATTAGATGATATTAATGCAACCCAATTCTTAAATTGCCTTAGCCATTACTTTACTAATCAACTTCCAACAAATGTGGCTGACCAAATGGTGTAGTAGAGACCAAATGACCAAAGAAGCATGTTAGCTTGTAGATCATTTAGCCTCAGGTTCAGTACCTAACAAGGGTCTGGCATTTTTCATCTGTTGTTTAATTAATTCACTATCTCATCTTCCTTGTTAAAAAAAAACTGCAAATAAACATTTCCAAGGTCATACAATAAAAAAAACTACTTTGGTTCCAATCAATCTCTTATAATTTTTGGGGAAGAATAACAGTTGTATCATACATTTTGTGAATTTGTAAGAATTGACTACTGCAAAAGAAAATGATTACTAATTTAATAGGTTTTAAGGATTTTCTCATACTCAGAAAAAACCTAAATTCTATTAAGAGTTTTGAAATGTATTGCTTAATCTAAACAAAAATCATATTTGTTTATTTTGCAACTCATTTTAAAGTATGATGTGAAGAAATATATTTTATTCTATTTCAGACATACTCCTGTGAAAATATGCAAGATATTAATTATATTGGTTGGTTCTTTGATTCAGCAAGTTTTTATGTAGTAGAATCAGCAGTAAAACTTGATTTCCAAGTTTGGTCATTAGATGGTAGATTACAACATAAACTCGACTCAAATCTGTTGGAATATGGAATAAGACAAACAGCTCTATCACCTTGTAGTCGCTTAGTAGCAATTATGCAAATGAGAAAGGTAGTTTTATTTACATACTTTTGATTATTGTTTACTTAATACAGGGTTATCATAAAAGAATGGTGCGGTTTTGAACATGGTTTAAATTAAAACAGAATTACTTACAGTTTATGTTTTTATTTTTCAAATTTGTCATCTCAAACATTTTTTTACATAATTAATAAATTTCAATAATTTGAACAAATGTTCAAACGATACTTAACTTCTTGCCAAACATTAGTTAACATTTCTTCTTTAATGGTTGTCATTGCTTCATTACTCCTGTTTTTTAAGTGGTTTAGGTCGCAAATTTTTTGTGTATAAACAACACTTTTGATGTACCCCCACAAGAAAAAATCAAAAGGTGTCAGGTATGGACTCCTTGGAGGCCAAAGTACGGGTCCTAGTCGGCCTATCCATCGATCTCCAAATATTTCGTTCAAAGCGTCCATGACCAATGCATTGAAGTGCGGGGGAGAGCACCATCTTGTTGTAAATAAAGTCTATGAATGTTTTCGAGTTCATCCTGCTGAGGAAAGCAATAATCGGTTTACATGTCAAGATACACAACTCCGTTAATTGTTTTTTCAGCAAAGAAGAAAGGCCCTATTACACGATTTTTCATCACACCACACCAAACATTAACTTTAGGCGAATCGTGTTGTTTCTCAATAATTGCGTGTGGGTTTTCAGAGCTCCATATTCGTGAATTGTGTCTGTTAACACATCCATTCACATGGAATGTAGCTTCGTCTGTAAAAATTATATCATCTAAAAATGATTCATTTTCACTTATTCTGTCCAACATTTCAACAGCGAAATTGTAACGTTTTACACCATCATCGGGTTTCAATTCCTGCAGTATTTGGATTTTATGAGCATGTAATTTCAGTTTTTTATGTAAAACTTTGTGAACTGTTGATTTTGGAATATCTAATTCGACGCTTTGACGGGGTATGGATTTCCCAGGCCTTCTAATTGCTGATTGTGTAATTAGTTCAACCGTTTCGTCTGGTACACTTGGTCTGCCGGTTGATTTCTGTTTCTTAACTGATCCAGTTTCTTCTAATTGTTTGAACCGTGTTTGGTTATTTTTGTGTGGTGGATCTCTTCCGAATTCACGTCGAAACCCACGTTGAACTAAAATTACGGATTTTAATTCAGCCATCAATAAAACACACTTTGCTTTGTCTTTATCCGAGAACATAGTAACTCACTAAACTCACCGCAACAACAATACAAGAACTGACGTTGTGGTTACAACTGCTGATAAACAAACTTTTGGGTTGGAGGCTTTCAGGGATACTAATATAACATCTAGAAATTTCCCTACAATCTTCCTATGAATTACTGAAACTGCACCATTCTTTTATGATAACCCTGTATTTTATTATTACAATTTTTTTTAAATCATACCGTTTCTTAATCTCATTTTTATGAAGTATATTCAATAATTATTTTATTTTCCTTAATTAAAATACACCATTCATCCAAACCATAAATTAGTTTTTAATTTTAACAGATCTGTGCATTGACAGAAAAGCTGAGCATGTGTGCAAAAGAAGCATTATTTTTTGTCAAAATCATGATCACGAATGTGAGAATGGAAGAGCAAATAAGTATTTGAAAAATAACAGTATTAGTTATTGAAATTTCATATTTGTTTATGTAATTAAACATAAAAAAAAAATTATTTTCATTTCTATACTTTACCTTTTCTTCACACCTTTCCACCCTGCTATCACATTGTTAGGATTGCATTGAACTCTCTTACCAAGGATCCATACTGCATTTATTGAAATTTATATCTTGGAGATTACTTTGTGTTTCCATCTTAGTATGTTATTAGTGTTAGCAGATCATTAACTGCTTGATTTAATTATTTAAGAGAATTGAAATGATTCTATTACATTAACAATGGTGTGAGTACTGATGATGTTCTTCTGCTGACTGGCAGGCAGTTCTTTTATACCAATGTTGTTCTAACTGTTCCTGTTTATCTCTATTCTTCGGTATTCTTTTGTTTCCTACAAATTTGATAACTATGAGTGAAATTCAATAGGTTTCATTTAAAAAAAACCTACTCCATTAACCAATATATATATATATTATTTATAATAATATATAATTTGATTAACCAATCAAACAAATAATAAAAATTAAAGAAAAAATCGTATTGATAAAATTTTTATTATTGTTATTATTAACTAAATAAATATAAATAATACTTATGAAACACTGCAAAAAGCATGTTTCTACTTAATATTTGAAATAAAAATAATTATTGAATGAAAATATTGTTTAACATAATCCTAATTAAAAACAGAAAGTTAGCTTAAAAATAGTTTACATGAATTTACAACTCAAAATTGTTCAACTAAAAAAAATTCATTAGAATTAAAGCGAATTTAGCTCATATATATATATATATATATATATATATATATATATACACATACATACACAGTGTTATCACAAAGTTCCCCCGAAACTTTCATAACCTATTCCACTCATGAAAATTATGGGAAACGTTCATGTAGACATATGTCCTAAATTACTTTGTTTGCGAGTTGCAGCTAGTGAAATATTTCGCTCAGATTTCAGCTACCCTGGTGAACTGAGGTCATATTGAAATTTGTAGGAAATTAATTAAGGGACAGAATTAGTGATTTCTTATGGTTTTTGACTTGAAAAATAAAATAAAATAGATCTCAGATCGTATCTGCAGTACTTTTTGAGCAATCTGGTGTGAAGATCAATAAACTGAGATAGAAAACCCTTTTTTCTATGTTTGATGTACAGTACTTTGTTAAATGGATAATAGATATATAAAATTTTTAAACAAAACTTGTAGACAATTTAATTCTAAACAAAATGGTGTAAGATAAGTTACATAAAACAAAGAAATGTTTGAAAAATTAGAATTTTACACTAGTGAACAGTACACTAGACTAGAGAGCATTATATATAACAGTTTATAATAAATGTTCAAAAATGAGCCCATCCCAACTCCGTAGGCGGAAGACACCCACTTATGACGTTACCGGTCACCACACCACCACCTCCATTCCAAGCCCTAAGGGACTTTACCGGAGGTTGTCTTTAGACCCTCTAACTGATTACATCTCATAGTCATCAGCCAAGCCTCAGTCGGGATGCCACTGATGTAAATGCCTCGGCAGACATTTGCATCAGTAAAATACAAATCAAATTTTGCCTTCATGTAGGCCTCAAACAGACATCTTCATATCCAATCTAGCATGATTCCCTAAAACTAACTAACCGAGACTGCAGAAGCGCGGGCCCCGTGCCTAGTCCAAATTTACAACACTGTTCGTAACTGTGAATGCCTCAGAAAACAAATGAGTTTTAAGTTAAATCAGTGATACACTCATACCAATCAAAATTATGTTTTACACAACATAGAAATTCAGACTTGTACCCAAATAACTTGGCCAAATTAGGTCACCTAACAAGGGCAATGTAACCTCATTCTGGTCCACACATGAGCCGGGGACAAACCCCGCATTCTCACCCAGTCCCATCATGGAGTCTTGTGTGGCATTACCAATCATCCCAGAAGCAAAAATCTAAAGGTGTTGGATCAGGCAATCTTGGTGGCCAGAAATATGGACCTCCATGACTGATCCATTTCTCGGGGAAATGATGATTTAAGTAAGTGGAAATGGTACAAGAGAAGTGGGGAGGCACACCATCGTGCTGCAAGTATACTTTGCGTCTCAGTGCTAGAGGAACATTCAGGCAGCTATGGCAATTCTTGAAGAAAATGCAAATAGACCTCAGCATTTAAGCTGCCAGATAATATAAACGGTCAAAACAGCTGATTGTGAAGAATGCTGCACTATATATTGATGCTCAATCGGTGTTGAAAGTTGACTTCCATTATTTTATGAAGATTTATTTCTGCTCATGAATGCTCATGGTGAAAGTTGTTGATGCAATCTCAAATGAAATTTGTCCGTTGTTAAACAAAATGTACTTGTAGAGCTGTCGATTTGTATTCCACCAGTTGCATAACTCCAAGCAAAGCGGACCGTCTCCTGGGTGTAGATGTTGAACTAGCTGTTTATAAGGATAAAACTGGTTTAGTTTAAGTGTCCTCTAAACTGTCAAATGTGAAACTCTGATCCGCTTATAAACATGAGTGTTGATGCCTGGACCGTGCTGAAATGCATCAATAATAATTTCATCAATAAGTGTTGTGCTGGATAGATCATTTGTTGCTGGTATGAATACTATGTAGTAAAACTGTGAAAAATTGCACTAATTTTTTTGGGGATTTGGAATCCTGCGATCCAAGGAACGTACTTCATAGTATACTGTAGCAGCTGTAGCATACCATTACACACACCAAAAATGAATACCATATCAGTGTATTTCTCTGTTGTAAATAAGTATGGCATTACTTCAATGGCAAACCGATCACGTTCTAACTAAAATTCACAGAATCCTTCACTAACGACAACACAGTTCACAATACCCAGTATACTTAATCTGCCTTACTGAAGGACTTAAACATAAATATAGTAATTGTGTATTGTTGAACAGCTGTTGTTATGTTATTGCTAACTTTGAAATAATAATTTTTCAAATAATTTATTGCATTTCTGTCATCAATAAAAAAAAATATGTCATTTACAAATTTTGTTTTACAAATTTTTCAGATCACCAAAAAGGAATTTGGTTTTTGTTTAATTAAATAAGTACTTTTCTTTGGTTTATTCAACTTATCTTACACCATTTTGTTCAGAATTAATTTAAAACAAAGTACTGTACATCAAACATAAAAAACAATGTTTTTATCACAATTTATTGGTTTTCACTCCAGGTTTCTCAAAAACTACTGCAGCTACGGTTCTGGGATCTATTATATTTGATTTTTCAGGTCAAAAATAAATCACTAATTCTGTCCCTTAATTAATTTCCTAAAAATTTCAGTACGCCTCATTTCACCAGGGTAGCTGAAATCCAAGCAAAATCTTTCACTAGCTGTAATTCACAAATCAAGCAGTTTAGGACATATTTTTACGAAAATTTTCTATTATTTTCACAAGTAGATTAGGTTATGAAAGTCCTGATCAGTCAACTTTGCCTGGAAAATCACAAAATTAGTTTATCAGTAACATAATTTTTAAAAATGTCCAGAATAAACAGGTAATTGGGAAACTTTTACATTAACATGATGCAGAAATTTCATTGTTAATTTATGAGAGTTTGGATTTTAAATTTTGTGTAAAGCTTTTTTATTAAAATTTTCTATCAAAAGAACAATAATAATTATAGCCATTAAATTTTATAAAAGGGGTGATATTTCTTTCATTTGGGGTTCATGTTATCTTGGTCTTTCTTGAGTTAACTTTTTTTATCTTATGCAAATCTATATAAGGGCATAGGTCGTCAGTATTCTGAGCTGGAAGACTGAATTACTTAGACTGCTTTAAAGCTAATTTTCCACTTTCAATTAAGTTTCTACATCATGTTATTAAAATAAGCTTTGCAACTGTCTAATTAATCTTTATTGTCCACATTTTTTTAAACTTTGATGTAGTAAACTAAATTTGTAATCAGTTTCCAGACACAGCTGCAGGTTTACACTTGCACTTTAATCACTCATTAGGCTATTTCTCTTGTTTCTGGTCTATAATAAACCAAATTCTTTTTGATTCTATTTTCAATCTTACTTTTAATTAGGCAGTCAGAGATGGAATAATATTGTTTTATTATTCCACCAAACAGTTTTTTAATCTATTTTCCAATTTCAATAAGAGTTCTATAAAATTATATTTCATAGATGTTATGTCATCAGTTCTTTTTTTTTATAAAAACAAGAAGTACTTTTTTGTAAGTATTGTGTATTTAGTTAATTGTTATTTTATCATAATTGGTTTTTCTTTCATTTTTATTCTTTAGTTCCTTTTGATTACATTCATTTTTTGAAAGGGCCATCTAGTTGTAAACAATGTTTTTTGTTCATGATTTTTAAGAATTTTTTTAATTTTGAGCTGATTTCAATAACTTTATCTCTTTTTTGTATTATTGTATTTATTAAAATGTTGCTGTTTCAGACTGAAGTACTGTTATATGACACGCTAACTTGGAAAAAATCAGCTGCCTTACAGCATTCTAAAAGTAATTTTAAAAGAAAAGGTAAAATTATAATTTTAGATAAATTACATGGAGTATATTCAAAGCACACGTCCCACTCATATAACTGGTATTCATGTAAGTTAAGTTTTATAATAAAATTAAATATATTACATACTGTTATTAACAGCATTGCATACAACTAGCTAAGTTTAATCCATTTCTAGCCCACTCATTTTTATATACATATGAGGTTTAGTAAAAATGTATCCAGCCGTAGGCTATGAAAAACATAGCTTACCTAGTGGTTTCCAGTCCTAATTTCCTTCAGTATCATCCCTTTGCAACTTTACAAACTTAACCTAGCAATATTTTCCATTACTGGAAACATTTTTTTGTTGGTTCTTTTGGAGTAGCTACCAGCCATGTCATATTCACATTTATGTCTTTGGGACTGTTGAATCGAAACATTAGCTACTTAAGCTTGGGGAACGACCAGGTTCTTCAAGGAACCTGAGGAATTCTGTGTTTAGCTAAGAAATCCTTAACTAGATTTGTCAAATGGGTGCATACATTATCGTGATACAACTGTTATTCGTGATTCCCACAGGTCTGGTCTCTTGTACAAAACTGCAACATAAAGATGAAGAATCTTCAGATAGTATTGTTTGTTGAGAGTTTGGACTTTTGGTGTGTATTCATGATACACACTTTTGTAGTAGTAAAAATAATTATCAGCTCTTTCACTTTGCTTCTTATTTAGTTTGTTTTCTTCAGCTTTGGGAATAATAGTGATTTGTACTGGAATGACAAGCTTGTTTCTGGATCATATCCAATATTCGTAGTTATGATGGTTAGGATCACTAATTGTGCACTCTAGCACATCCTGTGCAACACAGGGGAGCAGAAAATGTTTGGACCCCTAAAATTTCCCCCAAACACAATTTTTTCAATCAGAAATTTCCCCAAAACTAAGGCGAGAGTTTATTACATCTTACCGACCAATTTATTGTATGTGATGAGTTATAAAAAGAGAAGTAACAAAAATACATAGGTTGCAGACAATTTATTCAAAAAATTCTTGTAAACAAGAAATACATTAATAATCCACAACTCAACAAACACAGTAGTCTAATATTGGCTGTATTGTGATGGCTTCATGGGAAGATGACCACTGAAGAGGGAACTGAAATAAAATATATGGGCTAGGCTTAATCCAAGAGACATGTTAAAAATAGATTACTTACTTATTAAGCTAATTATTAGAATACAAATCAGCACCTGAGAGGTAAATAGTCATAAATCCAATGTAAATCCGATGGAGTTACCATCATTCACCTCTCAGGTGCTGAAATTTATCCTTTTTTATTTTTAGAACATACATAAATATTGTAGGGCTAATAAAAAATGTGCTGATTTGATGTCTGTAGGATTATTTAACTATTTTGTTATTTAACTATTTTGTTGTATTACAGGTAATGAAAAATTGTTTTAATATTATGATAAAATTAATAACACTAAATAAAAACAATTACCTGTAATGAGTACAGTGATGATTATCAGTTCAAGTCATTAAGAAAAGGCAGCCTTCCTTTATCTTTGTGGAGACTGTCAATGACTTTTGATGTTTTGAATATTTTTATTTAATTAGTTGAGGAAAATCTTGTAAAATGGTATTTTACACCATTAGTGTCGATCCAAAGATCTCTTTAAAAGGTGTGATGAATGGGAGGATCATTCCATGAAATGAATACTTCTTGAAATAAAGTGTTAAATTTTACATTTCGGTTGTGCAGATGGTTACCAATGACTGATCCAACAGATTCACATACAGTCTCACTATAGATTTTTAAGCACTTTTCAAGGAGGAGAATTATTTCTCAGATTTCAGCATTAACTTCAGTGTTGGTAAATAGTTCTTTGATCACTGTTGTCTTGCTCAATTAAAGATTTTTCATTTGAAGAATCAAGTATTTTTTTGAAAAATTGTGAGTTTGCAAGATTGCTCTTCATCATTTTTAGCTGTAAAAAAAGAACATCAAAGTTGTACCCTCAATTTTTATTGATCCATTTGTTAAAATTGGTAAAGATTCAAATGTATTTGCCTCTGTTTCTTCTGCTATTGTTAGAAACTTACTACTAAAACATTGTCTCATGTTTTTTATAATAGGAGGCTTATGAATTTTCATTTTAAGTCGATTTGGCAATGCTACACAAAGGTTTTATAGTTTTTTCTAGTATTTGAAGGTTTTTTCATTTGAATAAATTTCTTCTCCATCTTGAAATCGTTTCTTAGATTATCAGGTAGTAAGCAAGCAGGTAGTAAGTAAGGTTATAAACATTGTTATTTAAGTTTTCAACCTATTTAAAAAGAGATGGAAAATTCTCCTCACTTAATTTTTCATTTCAATTTCCATTTTCTTCAGTATGTTTTTCAGTGAATTCTAATCAAAAACTGTCCAGATACATATGTTTACATTTTGTGTGGTGCAACTAAATTTCATCACTAATTCTAAAATAACAATTGTCCCAAGTAGCTGGTAAATGAATTCAGGTTTAGAAAATTTTATTAGCTCTACTGAGTACTTTTTAGTTGGTGTTTTTGCCTTTTTGGATGCACTTAGTTTGCTTTTTTTTGCAAAGCAATGAAAAATAATATGAAATCTCTTAGAAATGTTCTGCAAACTCTCAGTTCAGTCTGAACAAAACGGGTTTGTTGGAATGATTTAGGGTTTAAAAAACTCACTTGTAGTTCATCTACTAATGTAATTAATTCCTCATAGCCAGTTACCAGTTGTAATATTTCATTACATTTTCTACTGTTTGAGCTTGCCAGTTAAATCAAAAAGAAGTGTTGCGTTTGTGAACGTCATTTAAAACACATTCTAATCTATGTGCTAAGTTCCACATAGGGAGACAGAAGTCATGGTCGACCCCTTCACAAAGCAGGGCCAGTTTTTTTATCTAAAGCTAGATCAAAATATTGTCTATCAAATTTCATGCCATTTAACTGTTCTTTTATTTTAATATTAAAATTCTCAATAGCACATTCAAGTTTCTGAATAAGAACATTACCCTTGTGTAAAATGCCACATGGTAATATAGCAATAATAATACAAACCTGAACACCATCTACTAATGTGGTCAGACATGTAATCTGAAATGTACGGTGAAGTTTGGTTATTTTATCGGTAGTAACAGATAATAAAGACAAACGGTTTGCTATAGGATTTTTAGTACCCAAAAAATCCAAAATTTTTTCATGGTAAAAAATATTTTTTTCTGAATTCTCTGTGGAATTCCTTGGAGTGATTAAGCTCACCAATATCAGCATCATTTAATACATTTAGATTTAATAATTATTTTTCTAAAATCGATCCTTTCAGAAATTTAATAATCCTCTGGTGATTAGACTTAATAGTCTTGAAAGATATTTCCCACTCTTACCTTCTTTAATCTTTTTGTGTTCTTTTTGCAAAATTATATTTCTTTTCTCAGTTGCTTCAAAAAGTCAGTACACCATTTATGAGCAGGTGATTAATTAAAGCAAGTGGTCAATTAAATGGGTTTAGAAATTTCAAAACTGAACCAGTTGAATTTGGTGTTCATTTAGTAGAGAGAAAATACCAAAGTGCCAGATTTAAGAACCACTACTTCCTTAGAAATGGTTTTATAATGCTCTACACAAGGAGAGCAATGTACTGTGCCCATATGTTCTGCTAAGTATGACAATATCTGGAAGCGATTTGCTTATCCTAATTAATTTTAGTTTTGCTTCAAATTCTTTATTTATCTCAAATGGAGTGTTGGCCTGGACCAGTGAACTAGATGGGTCTATTTCAATAGTTTTAATCTGATTCGGTTTTAATAGTTCATCAACTTTTTTATTAAGGCCGATATCGCCTGATTTATAGTTGATAACTGTTCAAAAACATGATAAATAGTTGGTCTGTTAGAGATAGACACGTTATCGCCAACATCGGCATTGTTTTACCCGCAAGATAAGTCCGATTCTGTACAAAGTGATTATGAGTCATCAAGTTTTATTTGTTTGTTTAAAGGTTCATTGCTACTTATTTCATCATCACGAGTTTTTGTTTTTAAAAATACAGAAATACTAACTTGATCTTTAGTTCCTGGTTTTTCATTTGGGTGTTTATTTACAAAATGATTTCCAAGTTTATCGTGTTTGCTACACCAGTCACAAAACGCACAGTTTACGTCTTATGTTTAAATGTCGACACAGTTAATGTAAAATTATGATATTTTATACTCACTATATTGTATATTGTGTATATCACTTAAATCTATTAAAAGTCACTTAACTACTTCACTATTAGAATAAAATCTTTTAATGCTGGCATTGTGTTGCAGTTCACATTCCTTGGAACAAATTGTTTATTTTTAATAACAAGGCCACTGTCAAATTAAAACTGAAGTAATATATGAACTATGTATGCTAATTTACAACAGACACTACTTGAATTAGAAGGCAACAGTATCATGCTGCAATGGAAATGTTTACAAAATAATTATGCTAATTGGCCAACAGTTTCCATTACTGATTGATTTCTAACCCGTATGTTGTTAAATGTTAAGAGTTCTAAAATATTTTTAACTGAAATATTATTAATTATCTGAACAGTAGAATGTTTATGGTCTAATAAGAACCAATATGATTTTTCAATATCTACAAATAGTCTGTTATTTGTTTTATCATTTTTATTTTTTGTTTTAACTTTTAAGGCAAAACACCTTTAACAAGTATGTTTATTTTTATAAATATTTCACTTTTTCAGATAAAAATGAATTTGGTAATTTGAATACTGGTAAATGCTCACAGATATCTAAAAATAAAATTGAAAAGGTTTTCAGTAAGCAGCATTATATGGGATTCAGCTCTTGTGGACAGTACCTGGCAACGTACGACCCATACTTTCCTCACTGTATTTGGATATGGACTCTTTACGCACAAGAAGTCTTGTGTGCAATAATTAAATTAATTTCAGATGACTTAGGAAAAAATTTATTTCCTGGTAATTAAAATTGTTTATATTTTTAGTTATTTAGTTTCTCGATTGAAATAGCAATAACAGAAGCACAGACTGCATTTAGTTTACTTAATTAATGCAACTCTTCTGAAAATTTGTTATTCCTTCGAAATTTATGACCAGAAGGATAGTTATTGTACAAATATATTTGTTACATCAAATTGGTATATATATATCAAATATACATTACCAACAACTGGATTAGCTACCAAGATACAAAAATTAACTAGACTCATAATATGTAGGCAATAAGTGGGACACAATAAAATGAAAAACTTATAATAGTAGGCCCATCTACTGTCACAAAGCAATGCAATACGTTTTTATCCAACTTTCAGATAATTGTTGTATACAGACTGCAAGGTTCTGTTCTCACTTACACAACTACCTTTTAACTCAATTATTTTATTTTTGCATTGCATGTCAAGTGACAAACATGTTGATGTAATTATACATTTATATAGACAGAAGTTAAAAAAATGAAATATTGGATCCATCCTTTATAAGTAAAATTATTAACGAAACAGCATTTGTGGCAGCCAAAGGACTAAAAATACTTTTAGATGGGAAATTTTAACCTTTCCACTGAATATCTAGGGAATTTTGCATCAGGCTGGTGGAAGAACTTTGACCTTGTGTAAAAGTTTTAAAACCATATTTTTTAAGGTTTATAATTATTTTTTTAAATTATTTTATAATATCTGTACGCAATCAGTCAATATGTAAAAATCCCCCAAAAAAATAAAAAGAAACTGCAGAATCACAGTTGCTTTGAAACAAGGGTAGATTGGTTTTATGGCATTTAGTCACAAACAATTAAATCTAGATAGCATTGCAGTTGCAATGGTGGACGAGTTCTGGTTTAAATGTACTGGGATTGATACGCAACTCAAATGCAATCCTCTCTTTGGCTGCAACAGCAAGCAAAGAACCATAGAATTAAAGATAAATCAAGAGAAGTTGTAAATGGGATTAAATATGTTAACCTGTTGAAAATCTTAAAAGAAATCACTAGCTCTGGTTGATGCAGATATTTCCCAGCTCTATTATTGATATAGAAAGGTATAAATTTACTTACGACCTTGAATATGTCAGTAAATTCATCCTATCATATAATTCCAAACATATGCATAAGAGAATATTAAGAAAAGTTATTTCCAAAAGATGAGCAACTAATAATAGGATTTTTAAATTTAAAACACCTACTACAATTTCTTCAGTATTTCAGTTTTACTATTTATTAGTGTCTTAAAACAGAAAAAAATTAAAGAAATAAAACCAAATTACAAATTCACTAAAAATAATATTTCTTCAAATATTTTTTTTTAAATGTTAGAAGTCTACAACAAATTAAAAACATTACTTGCAGTTTAATGATTCTCAATTTAGTACAGACTTCAAAATGGTTTGACAGTTTGCATTTTTAACACAGATTGGTTTTATAATTTTTTTTTTGTTTATTTTATAATTTTATATTATTGTTTTATTTGAATTCAGAAAGATTTAGAAAAATTCATTACCCAAAAAACAAAATACCACTTTTAACTAATAAAAGAAATGAAGAAATAGAATCTAAAAAAGAAACTACACCTGAATGTGAGCTAAGGCTATTTGATTGTGAGAATGTCACAAATGTCACATGAATTATGTCACATAATTTATGTCATTATGTCATAATGATGTCACATCATTATGACATATCAATAATCCAATATTAAGCAACGATGGCAAAAATAAAGAAAATGTTTCCAATTCATTTATTTATAAAATATATATTTTTTTAAGCTTCCTCTTAAATTACACTGATAAACAAAACAAAAAAGTTTAATGTTTCTCTAAATGTGATACCATTTCTTGAATTGCTTTTTTGCGTACATTACATATCTGTAAATACAATTTTTCTATCGCCCTTAGTTTTAAATAAATTATGCTTCAAAAAAATTAAGGGAAAATAGATAAAAATCCATATAATTTATAATTTTGCATGGCCATACCTGTATCAGAATGATTTCGCTGTTTCGTTTTATTATTATCAGTGTTATTTGTAAAATATCTTTCAACAAGATCACCCCTCTCGATAAACTTCCTCTACAAAATAAAAAAAATAAAAATCTGTCAATTTGGTAAAGATTAAGATTATTTTAATGTATTAACAATGCCTCGCAGTTGCATTAATCCAAACAACTTCTGCTGCATCTATGGTGAGGTAACGTTGAAATCTCAGAAAAGAAATATAACTCTACTGACAAAAAAGTTGTTTGAATTGTATTTTGGATGTAAATTAGGTGACCAGGACAAATCTTGGACTCCTGATATTTGCTGTGCTTCTTATGTAATGTTGTTGTCTTCTTGCTAAATGGATCTCGTCACATGCTATTGCTATTTGCAATTCCAGTGGTTTGGAAGGAACCGAAGGGTCACACCACAGACTGTTATTTTTGTGTAATAAAAATATCTGGGATAACAGCTAAATCTAGACTTACTGTTAAATACCTTGCTATTCCCCCTGCCTTGTGGCCAGTGCCAGATAGCCAAGAGCTTCCAATTCCAGTACCACCAGAAACATGGAACTTAGATGTAGATGAAAATGTTGAATCTTGTGCCGACTTATCAGACAATGAAGAAAGAGATCATAACTTTTTAGAAAGTAGATATACTGAACCCCATTTAATTAATCAATCAGAATTAAACGATTTGGTTCATGATCTAAATTTATCAAAGAATCAAGCAGAAATATTGGCATCAAGACTGAAAGGATGGGATCTTTCATAACCAAAAACTAAAATAACTGCTTTTCATTGCAGATAGTCAGAATTTGGAAATTCTTCTCTCAGTACAAAAACTTAGTGTACTATAAACTAAGTAAGTAACTTAGTATACTTTTTATTGAGTCGTCAAAGTCTAGTTTTTGAAATCTATTCTACTTCACATTGGAAATATATACCCATCAATACCATTAGCATACACGCTATTCACATGAAGGAGTCTTATGAAACTTGTATTGAGCAGGATTCAGTATGAGAAATATTTGTGGAAATCTGAAAGTAATAGCATTTTTACTTGGACTGCAACTTGGATATACTAAGTTCTGTTGCTTTTTGTGCAAGTGGGACAACGACAGGAAAAACCATTACATAAAAGAGCAGTTGCCAAAGAGAGAGGTCTGACTGTAGGAAAGAAGAATGTTGTCAGTCAGGTATTAATAAAACTAGAAAAAGTTTATCTTCCGCCGCTATATATTAAGCTAGGTTTATTCAAAAAGTTTGTTAAAGCAATGGATCGTAATGGTGCAGGATTTCAGTTTCTAAAAAACAAATTCCCTAATATAAGTGATACTAAAATAAAAGAAGTATATTGTTGGACCTCAAATAAGAAAACTAATGAGTGATCCAGCATTTGAAAAATGTTTGAATGACTTGGAGGTTGCTGCATGGAAATCAATTTAAAATGTGATAAACAACTTCCTTGGAAGCCATTAGGCTGATAACTACAGAGAACTTGTGAGTGAACTCCTTCAAAACTACAAAGAACTTGGGTGTAACATGTCACTCAAAATCCATCTCTCACATTCACATCTGCATTTTTTCCCTAACAACCTTGGTGCTATCAGTGATGAACATGGAGAACGCTTTCACCAGAAGATATCTACAATGGAAACACAATACCAGGGAAATGGAGCCTAAAAATGTTAGCTGACTACTGTTGGAATGTAATAAGGGGTCTACATGCAGCAGAAAATCCAAAAGAAATAAATTTTAAGCGAGTACCAAAATGTGTGTAATGTATTGTCATATTACGTTCACCATACATTTTAGTTTCAAAAGAAATTTCAATTACAAAAAAACTGAGCCCAATACAAAAAATCCATTAACATGTATGAAATCAGCATTAAAAATACTATAAGAAACAGCCATTCACTCTCATTTAACGAACAAAAAATTAAATTTTGTTGATCAGTGTAATTAACACTCTGCCTAATAGATCAAGTTTATTTCTCAACAGAGTTCTCGCATTTTTTATAATTCCAACCATCTCATCTTCCTTGCTAAAATATGAGTAAGAGCATGTCCAAGGTATAAAAATAAAATTCTGTCAAAACAATACATTTTACATGTTCAACAGGTCATCCAGTTCTGTAAGTAGGTCATCTGAAGGTTGTCCAATGTTAGGGTTTTGAATAATTCCTTTCTCTTGATCTATATATATTATCAATCTTTGATTATAAAAGTTTTGATTTCATAAGATTTCACTCTGAAAAGAGCCCTCTTTATAATAAGTAATATTTTGGGCTGTTCCTTCTACAACAATCTTTCATCCAAAGCAACCTCTTTTTTGGGAAAGTAGATAGAAGAATTTCAGTGAAGTGAATAAACTATGCTTTTTACTTTAAAATACTGGTCAAGTAAAGTAAACCCTTGAGACTAAGTGAATAACCTTTTACTAATACTTATAAGTAAACACTTGTAATATTTGTAGTTGTCCGAGTATTTGCGAGTAGTTTTCCCATTTTGCTTTTACTTATCCAGTATTCTCTTTACTTATCAAGTAAACACTTATATGATTCATATCCTGTACATCATGTTCAGACACTTTTGTCTATACATCAAATGTTTCTCATGTTTTAATCAATCCAGCACTGTTTGCATGCCAGTCTTTTAGCAAACATCATCATGTCTAGTGAAGAGATTAATTTCGAAGTACAAGAACCAGTAGAGCCATCTGCATCAGAATGTATTTGGTAAATATTCTTAAAGACAACACCGTTGTTTTAGACCGGTCTATGAGTTCTAAAAGAATTGTTGCCAAAGAAAAAGCATAGAACATTATTCAGAAGGAATATCAGAAAAGTGCGGGAAGTCAATTACAGTAGAAAAAAAAAAATTTTAAATAACATGAAAACAGACCTTAAAAAGAAAACTGACAAAAATAAAAGTTGAGTTGATAAAAGTTGACAAAAATAAAAAACTGACAAAAATAAGAGCAGTGAAATTACTAAAATGGGAATCAAATCTCCTTGAGTTACTTGAAATTCAAGAAAATCCTGTATTGCATCAGATACCGGGAACAACCAATGTAGGAATTGAAAGTAGGATTCAAGAAGATACCCCAATTCAGTCTACTAACAAAATTGCTAACAAGTCAGCAGACGAAAATCATTCAAAATTAGGACAGCTTGAAAAGCGTAAAAAAGAGACAACATTGGGACACTGATGAAACAGCAGATCTATCAAACACTGATCTTCAACGACTCGTTCTCAATGAGCAGCTGAAACTTGCAAGTATGCAGATGAAGAGAGAGGGAATAAAATTAAGGCAGAGGAGACAGAACTGGAACAAGAGAAAATAAAATTACGTCAGCTGCAATCATCTTCAACAGAACGGTGCGAAGTTATTGAAGAGAACAGAGATTTTGATCTCAGCCAATACATATTGTTGAAGTAATCCTTATTTTGTATTTCTGTAAAAAAATTATATATTTAATTTTGTATTTGTAAACCTTAATAAAATAAAATAAAAACCTATCACTTCCAAAAAAAAAAAATTAAAAATCCATTTATACTTGTGGGGGCCGTGTGCGTCTGTGTGTTACATGCTCATTCATTCGCAGGCACACACACCAGTATAAAATAGAAATATCCAGTATAAATGGTTAATTTTGTTTTTTCTCTTTATTTATTTTTCTCCTGTTATTTATACTTATTACATTTTTTTATGTACAAAATGAGGTAAGAAAAAGGGTAACAAATTTATAATAATAATAAATTTTATTAAAGTTTTTAATAAATGATAAATATAAAAAATAGTAAAATGATAAGGAGTTTATTCCAAATCATTTTTCCAACAACAAAGCCATGATTTCATTTCTTCTTGTCTGCCCTCTGAGACGAATTCCATCCTTTTCAACTTCTTCTGATTCTTCATTTTCATCCTCTTCTCTTTCATAATTGATATTTTCTTCTAACTCACAATATTCGTCATTTAAATGTTTCGCAACATTGTGTAAAACAGAACATGCCACAAATACTTTCAGAATTTTTCCCAATTTTACACGAACAAGATTCGCCAATATCGGAAACCGTTTCTTAAGTTGACCAAAAATGCGTTAAATAACAACTCTTTCTTTAGAATGTTGTTTATTGAACACTTCTTCCTGCCTGTTTCCCGCTGGTTTAAAAGGTGTTATTAACCATGGGGCAATTCCGTACCCACTGTCTCCCAAAAGGCATACTGTACCATTAAATTTAGTCATGGTTTGGCAAACACTACTCCATCTCTAAATGCGACTGTCATGGGAGCTACCCAGCCAAGAAGCATCAACGCTAGTGATTTTTTTCAGTGGAATCACATGTTACCTGAACGTTGATGCTGGGATACTTCTTACGGTTTATGTAACAGTCTCCTTAGCGTGCTGGTTTATTTATTTATTTCTAAGTGCGTGCATTCCACAGCACGTATTACGCTCAGCATTTTAAAGCGAGAACTCCATTTTCTCTTGGCTTCATTTAACTCATGAGCATTCTGTGGAAAGTGAATCCACCCAGATGCCTTTTCATTTATTTTGTTCAGAACGTAATCGAAAGTTTTGCATACTGTAGAACAGTAAATCCCGAAGTCTTCACTGACACCGTTTTGAAATTCAGGGTCTGATAAGTGCCGCAAAAATACTTCCATCTTCTGTTGTGATGACAGATCACCTCCTCGCTTTTCATTACTTTCTTCCAAAAAAGCGTTTGTCAAAAATTCTACTGATTCTTTTGTAAAAGGAATTCTTCATATCTTCTTCGACTCAATGCTCGCCTTTCTTTGTAAGTTTTTGGTTGACGAATGTTGACAAAGGCAGCCATACCAAGTATAAAAAATTAAATGAAAGTTTGATAAGGTTACTAAATAGCTACCTTGAAATTCTACCAGTAAGTACTTGAATACTCTTCCGAACTTAGGATTTTATTCACTCGTTTTAAGTAAAGTCTGACCGGAATCAGTAATTGTGTGTAGTTACAAGTCAACGCTTGATAAGTAAAGGTTATTCACTTCCCTGTTTTACAAGTAAAGAGAATACTTGTCAAGTATTTGGTTTACCGTTGTTTATTCATAGAACTGCAAGTAAACACTTGTATAATTGCAAGTAAAAGTAAATACTGGTTTTTATTAACTTCACTACTTATGATATCTCATTGCTATATAGAGACATTTTTATCATTTGTTCCTGATAACGTGAAAACTATTGAACCAACTATCATAAAATTTTAACTGTCTTTATGATTCCCAGAATGTTTAACCCATTTCAAACTTCACCAATCTCATTGTTATATAAACCATAAGTAAAAAATACATTAAAAAAATGATATGGAACTTCTTTACTAAATTTAATGTCATTTTCTACATTGATAGGTATTGTCTGTGATTATGTAGACTTCTTCAGATAGTTATTATGTGATTTACTAAATATAATGTCATCATCCAATTGACGATAACCTGCAAGAACTCATCCACATGGAATTAAAGTGCCCTCTGTAAATCTTTATATCCTTAAACGAGAACTTCCATTATAATAAGCAATAAGTATAATCAGCTTAAATTCGACTTTTAACTCTGTATTAATGTTTCATAACACCTAGGTCAGTGAGTTCACAGATAGAAAGATCTTCTAGGGCTACTAGAGTTTATGACTATAGGCATGAATCTACACAAAAGCATTCTTAAAAACAAAGAGCAACATATAGGGTTCAGCTTAAAATCAAGTTCGACCTTTGAGAAATATGTAGGTAATATGATTAAAATAATACTAACCATCAGAACCATTACAAAAATAGATTGATGCAACTTCTAGACTTTGCTGAGCCAGTGGCAAAATAGATTTTTAACTTAAACATCCTACTGATTTCATAAAAAATTGATTTTAGAAAAATATCTAAATGTCTTATTTCATTTTTTAAATTGAACATACCTATAAATATAACTTGACAGCCCACATGTAATTACTAAATAAATATTTCCAATTTTTGAAGTTGTATACAGATATAGCACAGGGTATGCTGGCTAGTGATTTTGAGCAATTTTTTTTATTCATTTTAGGAGGAAGAACAAATTAATTTTTTTTAGATGATTAATTTGTAATATAAGCTTGAGGCAATGGAATATTGTTTGAAAATGTTGAAGTATATGAAAAATTTCAAGACTTGCCAATATTTGAACTTGGAACCTTCTGGACGGTGATATCTTAGGTTCCACGATGGAGCATGGGGATTATGTCTAAAATGTAAAACCAAAGATAATAACTTGAAACAATTTTAAGACATAAGGGTTACCTGATCTGATGGTTGAAAACATTGATTATCATTTCTTTGTAGAATGTAAAGTAATTATAAACAAATTATATTTTATCATTAACCAGAGCTGTAATAAAAAGTTATCTTTAGCTCCCTAAATTATGAACACATTCAAAGAGCATCCACCATATTTTCTGACTCCAGCATTATACTTTAAAGGTTTCTTTACGCACATATGGGTTTTACACTTTATCCTTTAAAAATAATAATAATATTAAAAATAAAATAACTATATATCTACAGTTTTTATGTAATAAATTGACATAATACTCTATATCAACTAACCAGCTCCTAATACTACTATTAATTAGTAAAGCTATGTACCTTAACTTAATTCATATGTAAATTTTCATCAACAATTAATTTTAATTACTTTAAATTTACTGAAATATTTTTATACCTGTAAATAAAACTTCTAAACAAAAATTTCTTAGGAAGATTTATACTTTAACATGCACAAAAAGTACATAAATTTTTTATAAAAAAAAAATTATCAAAAACTTATTGACCTGTTTGTTGAGATAAACATCACCCATTCATTCTGATTTTTTACATCCATTATAAACCTACTGTAAAAATTGTTGTATGAAGACTGAAGCATGTGTTACCGGTCTCATCTAAATTTATTGAAATGCTTCTTAAAACTTGCTCGTTCTTGGGTAGCAAACTAATAATGCCAATCTGGTAAGATAAAAAAGTGATATAGATCATATTTTAGGCTCAACTTTTATTTTATATGTTAGTCTGTTTATAGTAACTTTTTTCTTAAATTCAGATTTCTCATATTTACATATTTTAATTAATCAGTTTATATCTTCTGAGAAGAGTATAAATCTATCTATGGATTTTTTTAAATTTTGTTTATAGTTCTTGAGTTATTCCAGTAATCATAAAATGTTAAAACACCTTCAAAAGTTTTATAAATAATTCACAGATCAGATTAAACAGACCATGAAAAAAATGTGCCTAAAAAATAAAATTATGTAGGTGGTTGTGTTATATTTAAACTTCTGCCTGATAAATATTAACTGTGTAACTAAAAACATTTTCTTTTTTCAAATTATTTTACAGATATACAATGGCATCCGACCAAAGCATACCTAGCAGTAGATATGGGTACTTATGTGATTATATGGAATCAAAAGACGCAGACTACTTTCTTAATAAACCACAACTCTGGAACAACTATTAAAAGTAAATGGTCCAATACAGAAAATTTACTTATATCAATCTATACATACAATGACTTATGTCTGGCAGTTGAAATCAGCAAAAGTTAAATAAGCTAACATTAACAATATTAATATAAGTTCACATGTATTCATTTTTTTTGTAATCTTTAAGAAAATTTGTAATTATAAACTCCAAGCTTTTATTTATTACCACAACATTATCTTAATGACTGAAAAACACTTATTTATTTATTGGATTTTAAATAAAAGCATTCTTTATAAACAATAATTTTGTATATATTTTTATTTTTCTGCGCTTTTTCCTCTGTATGAAAAGTGATGAAAATTATTTAAAACAACTAATCATCTTTGTTGCTGCTACTGACCATCCTCATGAATTGGTGCTTCTTTTCTCATCCTGGTATCAGCTGTTAATATAGGAAAATTATTTTTTTTACACACACATTTACAGTGTCAAATAAGAATGTTTGATATAAATGGTATTTGTTTATTTGAATATTATTCTTTGTGTTATTAATAATATTAAAGTTAAGACGCGAATCCTTTTTGGTGAATGTGTAAAATATCAAGCTCATTTGTCAATATTAATAGATTTGTGATTTACATCTACAAGTTGTAGTGGCGAACTTCTAAGATTCATTGAATTGTTGAAGCTACATCCTGTTTGATCCAATTTAGAATATAGTGAAGTCATAGCAGTCTGGTTTACATGTTACAGTTCATTTATGTTTGGATATTGTGTATACTGCTTTTTACTGTTTTATTTATTGTTCTGTAAACTATGATGTATCCAGCTTTGTAATTTATGAGTTATTTTCATTGAATCTTTGTTAATGTGATGTATTTTTTGTTACATTTATCTTGGATTTTATTTTCATTTATTTTGTATAGGAGTGTTGTTACGTCCATTAATAAGAATTAAGTGTTTTATAACATTGAGTTCTAACTGATCTTCTGGTGACATGGATGTCAAGCTTTGCATCAGTCAAGTTTATTATTTAATGTTAGTTTGAGAAGTGAATAAGAATATTTATCATTGTTGGTTTTCTATATATTCTGAAAGTGTGATTTGTATCATTCCTTTTCGTGATGGTGAGGTCAGTGTAGAATTATTTTTTTCTTTCTAAAAACTCAATATTCATTAAAATTTGATTCGGTTGTTTAAAAAGTTATAGTTTTAAATAATTTTTTTCCTCTTTTTTAAGTATGTGCTGCTGTATTCAGTACATATATTACAATTCAGAAATTTTTCTAATTCAAGTTGACTTTTTCTTTCCTTTTTTCACATTCTAGATGCATATCTTGTATCAATTAAGTTTGTTTAACTGAATCCTTGAATGTACTGAACAGATTTGATGTACTTTCATCATCAACTGGTAAATGGAAACAAAATGTATATTGCCTCTTGATTTAAATTACAAGAAATATGTGATCCTATGACATCAATGTAATAAATATGCATTTTGTTCTACTGTTTACACTATATTAAAGCTGATTTTATTATAACTATAATAAATGTCAATTTATTGATGTTTGAAGTGGCTAATATCAGAGATGTGTGAAAAACTGATTGCAAGATTTGACCAGGAAGGCAGATAGCAAGAAGTGGAAGTCAATAAACGTATATAAAAAATGAGGTTGCTTTCAGTAAGATTTTTTCAAAACTAATTTTGTCTAATGTTATTTAGAGAATGTAAAACCAATACACAGTCTCCTTAAGTATCATAAAGTGACTTGAATGAAATAAGGCTGTCTTTAAATTTGGCAATGCCATTTCATTTGTTCTTGTGTGATGCAGTCAGGAGCTGCCAAATAAATTATCTGATTTTTTTTATAAAATTTGCAGTTTGAAAATGGGAACTACTAATCTTCTTAGGCAGGAAATGTTAGGTATAAAACCATCAACTTTTGGTGTCCATTCTGCTCATAAATGACCTACTTCTGACATCATTCAGTGATATCTAGTCTACTTTCAGTAGCTATATGTTAGATCAGGCATGGCCAACATATGGCCTGTGAAAAAGTTTTCAATATTAGATTTTTATAAGCAATAAAATAATGGAAAATACAGAAATTTAAAAAAAACTTGCCAAGAAATATTTAGTAATCTTCAGCACAACTTATATTTGTGAACAAACTTTTTCTTTAATGAATCTAAATTAAAGTATAACAAATTCCATAATAAAATTTTGTTTGCTTAAATAAATAGTTTTTGTATTTAACATTTTTTTAATTTTAATATTTTGTTCGGCCCATGAAAAATGTTTTCTTTCCAATTCAGCCTGGAGGCAAAAACTACTGGTCACACCTGTGTTAGATACTTCACTCTAGTACACCATTAAACAGTTAAATCTTATACTGGTGTTTTAATTAACTTATTTTTTATCATTTTTCTCTTAGAAAACCATTTATAAAAAAAAATTAGAAAAATACAAAAACACCTCCAGTATGCCAGGAAACAGTGCTTACACAGTTACTCGTAGACAGTTCTCTTTTGTACTTAATAATTTTGTTATAGAGCTCAATTTGCTTTACTTAGTCCAAACTGACAGAATCTACTGTTCATAGATCTACCAATTATCAAATGGTAACTAATTTTCCTTAGGGTTAGTTTATATCAGCGGTTGGATCGCTGTTGTTGAATCACTGCCCATTGAAAACCGCTATGGACTACTATTACAAATAGTGGTTAAAACACAGCTGTTGTGATATAGCAAACATTCACAAGTAGAATATCCAGTATTCAACTAAGTGGTAGTGAGATATCAGTGCTATTTTATTGTAAGAAAGAAATAGAACAGAAGATATTGGGTAGATCTGTTACTTTACAAAAGGCCAACTGGAGAGTTTCAAATGATACATTTATTACACAAGATATCTGGAAAAATCTTTCAAATATTATAGAATGTTAAAAAACATTTGATAAACTTGTACAAATAATTGAAACTGACATTGTAAAGAAGGAGAAGAGAAAAAGAAATGACATTACACTACACAAAATATACTATATGATATGTATCATTTATTTATTTAAAATTAAACAAAAATACAGTGTCACTGAATTACAATCTGTTACAATTATGAAGAAACCTGTAAAATAAAATACAATAATTAAAAAATTGTATATAGTCCCACGAAGAGGTATATGCTTTTGATTACTATCACTCGCCCATTCCGCCACCGATTCGATTGAAACTTTACAGACCTTTTATCAAAGGTTCTAAAAATGATCTGTGAAAATTTCAAATTTCTAGGATTTATAGAAACAAAATGGCTTCCAAATAAAAACAATTTCAGATAAAACACTTTTTTTTTTATTACAAAATAGCTGGTAAAAATTATAATAAACAGAAGATGTATTTTTAAATAGCTGTTCAAATTGAATAAAACAAGTTAATAATTAGTCATAACCATGGATAATTATGTGTTTTTAATTATTCTATTTCTAATTATAATCTGCTTTTAATAATTTTTACCAGCTACTTTGTAATGAATAAAAATGTGATTTAACTAAAATTATTAGAATAAAGTTTATTAGGTACAGAAAGAATAAGATTTTCTGTCTATTTTCAACAAAAGTTTTTTTGGCTGTATTTAGATTAATTTTCTCAGAATTAAATTCTCTACAAGTTTTTTTAAGTAAATTTTTGTCATTTATTAGTCTTTTAACAAAGTTACTGTACTACAAACTTAAAAAAACCTTGTTTTTTGACACCAAATTTTGTGTTTTATGTCGGATATCTTAAAAACTACTGGAGTTACAGTTCTGGGATCTGTTTTCCCAGCTAAAATATGAAAACGATCAACTTTACTCTTTAATTTGGGTCTCAAACATTACAGTAGGGCTTTTTGTTATTAGAAGAACTGAAATCAAAGCAAAATAATTTGCTAGCCATAACTCAAAAACAAAGATTTTCCAGACTTATGTTTTATATGAACTTTTTCCATTATTTTCACCAATAGTATCCTGAAAGTTTCTTAGTGGAACAATATATATATATATATATATATATATATATATATATATAAATTTTGCAAGTAATTTAAATTGAAGTTTCACTAAAAGTTGATAAACTGTCAGTTTGTTACTTCCTGGTGAATAAACTCTAAATTGCTGTGGTTGTTGCTGTAGTACTGAAATATACCCTTGTGAGGTTGATAATTTTTATAATTATTATAGCCAGGGTTAAGTACATGTACTGTTGAAATGAAGACTATATTATGTTCAGTTGCCTTAGCAGTGGCATATTATATTTTTGCAAAACGTGCATCAAATCAATTCTTGCCATCATTTTTATCAGCAGGGATTTGTTTTAAAGCCAGGAAAGTGATAATAAGAACAATTTACTATCATCTTGTACTTTGTTACTATTCTCATGCTTAGATAAATGTCAAGTAGGTTTTTTCTTCACAAAAGATGCCAAAGTGTCTTCTTCATTGACTTTTACCAGCCAACTTATCAGGCTAGCTATTCTGTATGTTGTTTTATAGTTGTTCTTTTGAAGTAGAATGACTTAAATTGCTGAATAGTGACCGCTTTTCACAAGAAAGAAGAAAATGCCAAGTGGTAGAAGAAAAGCCAGTGGTAGAAGAAAAGTAATAATATTTTTTTTTTATTTTCAACTGTTACTAAAACCTGATTTAATGGTTTTTTAGGGACTGAAATTTTTTTGGGAAATTGTGTTAAATGCTCTTTTTTTTCATTTCATTTGTACTTGTTTAACACAAAAGAAACAAGAATAAAGAATTATTATTACTATACACTCAGCACAAAGTCTGGGCTATAAGGGGGATCATCAAAAATATCCCATTGGAACTGATTCAGAAGTTCTTGAGTTCTTTGAGCACTGAGGAAAAGCCTTGTCATGCAAAAAAATGACAGCATACTGTGATGTTGATTCTGAATAGCTTGCCTAAGTTTCTTCAAAGTTTTACAGTAGAATGCTGAAGTAATCGTCGTACCACGTTCCATAAAATCAACTAGAACTCCCTTGACATCCCAAAAACCGTAGCCATAACCTTCCTTGTTGATAAAGTTTCACGTTGGTTTGCATGGAAAAGTGGTATAGTCCCAGGACACCGACTGTTGTTTTGCTTCGGCATTCACACACGCCACCCAAATTTAATCCCCAGTCACAATTGTTTTCAAAAAAAACTTTCTCATTCCACTTTGTAGCTTGAAAGAAACTGTAAGGCAGAGCCCATTTTTGGTTCTATGGATCTCTGTGAGCATTTTTGGAACCCAC
This sequence comes from Lycorma delicatula, assembly GCF_047948215.1. NCBI lineage: Eukaryota > Metazoa > Arthropoda > Insecta > Hemiptera > Fulgoridae > Lycorma > Lycorma delicatula. The sequence continues at coordinate 82,064,947 of NC_134456.1, read as the reverse complement.
CGAGCACAGAAATTACAGTAGCCCTACTTTATCGGCAACAATCTTGTACAAAGCCGTACGAGAAATTTTCAGTTCGGAAAGTTCAGAAATGGTGAATCTTCAATTTTCACACTTTTTCATCAATTTCACTGAAAAGATCATTACTCACAACAGAAGGCTACCATTTTTCTCTTCTTCATGGATGTTTGTCCTTCCCTTTTTAAAAAATTGGACCCATTGCCGCACTACACCGTCACTCATAATGTTTGGTCCATACAGATTACACAACTGACGATGGATGTCTGCTGCAGAAACATTATGTGCCCAAAGAAATCTTATCACTTTGGGCATGCACTTTGTAAAATTTTCTATTGCAGCACTCATATTTTTAGGTTATAACAAGTGAACAGGTTAAAGTAAGCAGTTTACACTGATTCAGAGAGTATGCCGATGTGTCAACGGCATTGCCACTAACAGCACTACTACTATTGCTGCTACAACAAAGGTTACTTTCTGAACTGCCTTCATAGAATGTGTAACAATTTATACCTAATCATAGTTTAAAATACAGCTTTAATAATAACATATTAGGCTGAAAATAATATACTAGATTCTTTAAATTATTTTTAATTTGTATTTGTTATGTAATTAAAATAAATAACACAAAAAACTCTACATTACCCCCCTCAGATAATTGATTCCAGTTAACTTCGATTTTTTTACAATAAATTTTTCCTTGTCGAACATTTGAACAAGTCATAGGGAACTGACTGTCATAGCTGCAGCAATTTGAGAGTTGATGTAAATAGGCAGGTTCAAACATGTAGGTTTGATTAGATAGCGGCTAAGCTGTCGAACAGCTCAACCTCTATGACAAATTATGACTGAGTTGCTGTTGAACTGGCAATCATTTTTGTTACAAACATTTCAAAGAAATATGTTTTCTGAAAAGCGACCACCACAGCTGAACAGCAGCGACCTGCTGATGTAAACTAACTCTTAATTTCTTAAAAATGATGTATATACAATATTTAGTACATATAATTATGCATGTACATAATTTAAATAATCGAAGTGCTGTACAGCAATAATTCTCACAGTAAAATGGTTAAAAAGTAGACAAAATTCAAAATGATGAGCATATAACATTTACTTTTAAACACAACAAAAAATAAACTAACCAACCATACTTTATATTATAAAATTAAAATTAACTATCCTTTATTTCTTTTTTCAGCATGCCTCTAGTGATAACATTTTCAGGAGATTTTCCCAATTTATCTATATCTCTGAAGCCATTTAAACCATCCTCAACTCCTTTAGTCCAAGCAAGCTGGGTTAAGGCCTGTAAATTTTACAAAACAGAATGAGAACATTTTAAAATACGAAAAACATATGAACTAAAGGATTCACATTAGCTGAAGAAATTTATCTATATTGGAAAGAAATGATTAGTAAATATCTAGAAGCACTGAATGTTTCACTAAAACTAACTTCATTTTATTAATTTTAATAGACAGTTCCTTTTAAAAAATATAGCTTTTATTTGCATTGCTTCAAACAATGTACTCAAAATACGATACTAAATGGTTTAAATAAATTAAATATTACTGAGGAATTATTTGGAATAGTATAAGTCATTAACTCATGTTCTCATATTTTGAGCAGCAATGTAGGAAAATCATACTACAGATATAGCTGTATAGCTAATTTTATTGTCTACCATGTCTGTTTACATTCTGATGCACACATATCTTTCCCACATTTTATGTTGTGCTTTTCACAATCTCTGCATTATAGTAAATTTTATTAATCTCTTTTACAATCAAAGGAGATATGCAGAATGGGTGATTAAACAAACAAAATTTTAATAGTAGGATTTTTTGTTCTGATATGCAGTATTAAAAAACATTTTTCTCAGTAAGAAAAAAGCTTTTTTAGCAAGGATCAAGTGTCATACAAACTGGTATTTACGTATTAGCCCACCAACCATAACCACAATGATACTGTAACTTTGAAAATATTTCAAAGTTACAGGATCATTAACAAATTTTACATATTAAAAATACAGGCATTATTGCTTATAATTATAGATATAAATTAACCAAACTTAACCTACATTTGCTAGCCCCGACTAATTAACAGCAATGTTTTGATTGTTTAAATAACCGCAATACTTACTGAATTTATAATTTAAATACTCAAAACATTACAATTGGTCAAGATTAGTGAGTATATGTTAAGTTTGGTTAAATTATATTTATAAATATAAACAGTTAAAAAATGGTAATATAATGGTTATGTCGGGTGATATTAATAACCCAAAAGTTTGCAATTTATTGGTAGACGGGCTAAAAAGTAAGTATCCCAACCCTGTAGGGGAAGACACCCACCTTGTGATGTTACTGATCGTCATACCACCCCCTCTCTTCCGAACCCTGAGGGTTTTTACCAAGGTCTTCTTTAGACCCTCTAACTGATTACATCTCACAGTCATCAGCCAGGTCTCGGTCGGGATGCCACCAATGTAAACGCTTCGGCAGACATTTGCATCAGTAAAATAAAATTTCGCCTTCACATAGGCCTCAACCAGACATCTTCACATCCAACCTAACATGATTCCCTCAGACTAACTGACCGAAAGTCAGCCATCTAAACACGGATTCGTTGGGAAGCAGCCAATCGGCCCTTAAGCAACATCATTTTAGGTTTCTCTTGCCTGAAAATCATCTTATGTTGAAGACTCCACAGAGTGTCTACCTTGTTACGTGAATCCCTTTCAATCAGCAGTAGCGCGTCATCAACATAAGCGACGACATGGCAACCTTAAACATAACATAGAATCGAATTCTATGATCCAAAGAAGGAGGACTCCGAGCACTACCCTGAGGGCATCCTTTAGTTAAGGTCTTGATGAGCCGCCATACTCAGGGATACGGTCTGATGGCTGAAATAACTTGACAGCACTTCTAATTCATTTCGTGTATACTCATGCTTCTGCATCTGAAACAGAGCAGAGGGCCACCATAAGTTGTTAAATGCCCCAGATATGTCCAGAAAAATACCTAATACATATTTACATGGACTAGAGGAAGTTATATCCATCACCTTTAGTATGGCATCCTCAGTCGCTTGCCCGGTCGGAAACCATACTGGTTGTCCATTAGCAAATGATCAGTGGCCATATTAATATGCAAATATAGGACCTTGCCAATTGCAGGCAAGAGAGTTAGTGGACGGTAAGAACAACTAACAGTAGGATCTTTGTCGCCACCTTTCAACAACACGAAGTCTCCACACTTCCAACATACCGGAAAGTGGTCAGCGAAGAGTAACCTATTATATGTTCTAGTTAGAGGACCAAGGACTACTGGAAGCACTCAGACGAGGAGCTCCACTGTGATACTATCATATCCAGGGGCCTTGTGCCATGCCATACTACAGACCATCTGCCGCACCTCCGCCTCAGTGATCTCAAAAGATTGCAAGTCAGTCTCGAAAATTGTGACTTCCCCCTGACAGGCTGGTGGTATGAAACCTCACCCACCATAGTGTCATCCAGGAGAAAATCATTCAGCAAAATATTAAGGACACGGTCCTTATTGATTACCATACCTTCGCAGTTTGACAAAGATGACAAGAGGACATCTTTCCTGCACTTTGTCCGACGGCTCTATACACTAGACCCCCAAGGGTCTCTATTCCCTTGCTCCTGAATGGAGGAGCACCAGGTATTACGCTTGGAGGACCTAATGCTATGAAAATACCTAGTCCTCCTGTGGTAATCCGCAGTTAGGGCTGTACGCCGATCAGAATCACCCTCTCATTGTGCAGCCCTTCTGAGTCGATTCACAGACTGCTTCATGGCTGTCAGATTCCAACACCACCAACCAGATATACATTCCCAGCCAGTGCCTCTAGGAATGGTGGCTTCAGCCACCGTCACCACTGCAGAAGTGAAATTTTCTGCCTGGATATCTAATGGCAGGCCGTCAGGCTCTCGAGAAAAAATCTCCAGTCTGGACTCCAACAAAGAGGAGAATTTTGACCAGTCCCTATGCAAGAAACACTCCCAATAAACAGGAAAGTGTCCCTCATGGCCATCGTGTAACTCATCCGCTATTTCAAAAAGTATCAACCGATGATCGCTAGAACAGTCGTCGACCACAGACCAGTCAAAGACCCTGCCACGGAGGTACTACCAATGGTGATGTCAATATTTGTACCTGAAAAGACCCTTCATCTGTTAATCATACTGAAGTAAGTGGCCAACTGGTCTGCAACATTAAAGATCTCAAAATTGTGCTGCACGATGAAACTATCAATTACGCCACTGCCATGATCAGTGATCCCACTGTGCCAGAAAAGCAACTTCGTATTAACATCGGCACCAATAAGGATTGTACAATTACCCACAATACGAAGGATGCTATCCAATCTCATTAGATGTTCCTCAGTGGGATCCCTCTACTGGAAATATGAACTAACAACTATAAGGTTCTGTCCGTGAATGGCAAGTCTGACCACAACATGATGTATGTCAGAAACTGACTTGATAGTATCAAGCGACTTCCTGCACAGAATAGCAGACAATATACAGGTATGCCCTACACAAAAATTTTTCCAGCTGTGAAAGCCCAGCAGATCACCCCATATATAATTATATATGGGTGCTGCAGAAGGACAACATTGAGGCTCCGTCTCTCTACAACCTCACCTAACTCAACTTGGACCCTGGCAATTTACTTGACGAAATCTAACCATCTAAGGAATTAAAGTACAGCAAAATGGCCCTTGCATAACAGTCACACGTCTTGCTAATAACTGGGTGCTCATGATTCTTGCAATCTCTTACAGTTAGTACAGGCCGGAGCCTCAGACCCATGCAAACAATCATCACGCTTGTGGCCCTCCTCACCACAATGGGCGCACACCAAGGCAAACTTACAAAATTTAGCCCACTGACCAAATCTGCAGCACTTGAAACATCTTTGGATATCCACGTACTCTTTTACTTGGCAGGACCTTAAATCGATACATAGTCTGCCTGCAGACTTAAATTTTTGAAATAGACCAGAACCTACTTCAAAGACTCCGTGATATTTCTGGATATCACGCCTACCTGCTTTAAAGACAACCTGCAGTCCCACCAGAAGGCGGCGTCATCCAAATCAGTGTTCTGCTCCCTAATGAGGGACAAGACATCTTCATCGGTAAGGTTACGGTCAATATCATAGACTATAATGCAGGGCCTACGCGTTCTCTTCGGGTCTATTTTTACATTCAATTGCTTAACCGCCGTTGAAACTCTAACTGCCTGAATGGTCTCAGTATCATCCGCTACCACAACTAATTAATCCCTTGCCGGTCTCTTTGATGTTCCTGATTTTAAGACCTTTCCAGTCACCCCGAGGGGCAACCTTGAGATCTTTCTTCAGCTGACTGCTGGACAGTCAAGCCCTCTGCTCTGCTGACAAATACAACCTCAGGTTTCTTAGATTGGCTGGCTATGTAAGTATACACAAACATTGCAATCATGCTTCATTTATTATTTTATAAAAAGGTTAAAATTGTGTAGGTGTAATTTTCAGTGCCATACTGCCAATGAGTATATTTTATGTATCAACACACTGAAAAGAATAAAAAAACTTTAATTACCTTAAATGTGCGAGGTTCCCAAACTGCTAATTCAGAAAGAGTTTTCTGACTAAGAAGTATATCAGATCGAATTAAACCTTTTTGAAAATAATTAAATGGTAGTCCATGTTCTTCACATCCAGCTGAAACTCTGGTAATCCACAACTGTGAAAGAAAACAGTTATTTACATTTTTTTCCAAATCATATAAATTCAGTTTGTCTTAGAAATGGCCAGTGTCACAGAAGTTCTTACAGAGAAAATGTTACTACTTCAGGAGCTGATTATAGAGCTAAGAAAAAAAGTTTTATAAACAAACATCATATCATGGCAATGTCTGTTTTCAAGTTTTGATTTCAGTAAGATTTTTTCATAAATGTTTGGTAAAAGTTAATATAAATTTTAAAGAAAACTAAGGCTGTCTGAAATAATTTTATGTAGATTGTTACGTGAAGAGTTTAATTTAGTTAAATCCATAGACACATTCCCTCTAAAAAAAAAATTGTATGAAATATCAATCAATGAAATCTAATGGGTAATCTTCATTAAGGAATAAATATTTTACTAAAATTTAGAAATATGGGTGTTAATAATTTACAGGGTTTATTTTAAAAAGATTTATATAAAGGAAAATACTAATAAGAAATCTCATAAAACCAAAATAACAGAGTATTGTCCACCTCCATAGCAGAGTTGAATTAAAGAGTATCTTCTTTCAGAAGATACTTTAAAACAGTAACATAAATTTCACCATTTTTCAAATCAAAACAAATTTTTCAAACCAAATCAAATTTTATTCTAATGTTTTTTTTTAAACAAATAATAATAATGCTTTCAGCTGATGTGCTGACTTTCACTTGAGTTAAGAGGATGTTTACTTAGAAAGGAGTCTGAACAAAATATTTAAGTTATGCCACTTTGGAATTTTATTTTTGAGTATTTTTTTATAACGTTAAATTACAAATCTATGTATGTGTATATTTTGACTGCTGTTAAGTTGGTGTAATTGTTTCTATGGGAGGTAAACAAATGTTAACTATGTTATAAAATTTCTTTATATGTTTGTTTAAAGCTCTATTTTTTAAATATAGAACTGCTCTGCAATCAGAGCAGTGTAATAGGTTTATATCCAAGAGGAATTCTGTTACACATAATAATTTGTTTTTGTTCTGAAGGTTACTTCAAATGATGTATATGAGAATTTAAGATCCAATTATATAACACAGTCCCTTTTCCCACAGAGGAACTGCAAAATGAGACAAACAAATTTAGATAAAAAGATTGTCAAGAATTCAGATAGCGTATAACCATCCTGCCCCACACCTTTGGCATATCATCCAAAATGGGAATACTGTATTCATCAACAATTTTGCTTCGACTAATTTATAAAAATATTTACAGTAAAAGACTCTTACTCCAGAAACTAGGCAGCCACCAAAAATATTCAGGCTAAAGAATAAAGAAAACCTTTGTTCAATCCCAGCAAGAATGTATGTGCAAATACTCAACTGAAATCATTCAACCACATCTCTCTTTCAAGGTGATATGGTTACTTTTACTAACTATGATTAATATAAGTTAACACGTTTTACAATTAAAAAACTCACATTTCTCATGTCTATCTTCTTTAATTTTCTAGACATGGTTGCATAAGCCAGAGCTCTATGGACATATCGTATTGCAATCGAGTAACAATTTCTTTTGCGACCCCAGAAGTGCTGCAACAAAAAACCATATTATAAAACATTATATTCATAAAAATAAAGGAAACAGGTTCTACATTATTCAGAGTACGATAAACAAACCTTATTAATAAAATAAATTGGATACACTCACGGTTTATTGTAATTAAAATTAAACAACTGTGAGAGAATCAATAGAATACTGAAACAGAGTTAAACTTAAGCGCTAAATTATACATCTGAGATTTTATGTCCAAAGCCAAACAGCTGAACATTACAGCCATACCATAAACAATAATTAAAACTAGCTTTAAGCACAATTACAACAAAGAGTCAGTTCAGACTCCGAACAATCATTTCCGACAGTCCTAGTAATAAAGTACCAATAACCAAAAAACACAAGTTTGAGACTTGATTAAAAATAACAATAGCTTTAATGACTACACCATAAAAGAACTGTAATTACAGATGATCTGTGATGACGCAAACTTTTTCAAGTTCTGCAATGGGGAACAGAGTTCTGCCACAATCTGAGTATGAAAGGTTTCATAAACCCTTAGGGGAGAAGCAGCTACAGTCAAGAGCCTGGACTTACCTGCTTTAAAAAAGCAACCTTCAACTTGTCAATCTTGGTAAGAAATAATAATTTTCATATTAGATAACTTTTACAGATGTAGGTAATACACATGATATAAAAGATGAAAAAGCATTTTTATTATTACAACCTTCAGGATATTAATAATTTAAGGAGAATAAGTAGGATAAAATAATTAATGAAAGATGTCAGTTATTGAAAATGTTGATTTAAGCCAACACAGAACTGATTACCAAGTCATACCAGTTTTTAATACAAAACTGTTTAGTTGCTCAGTAAAATGTGAAAACATGAACTGTAATGGACAAATCAACAAACATAGACTGAAGACCACTTCACTGACAATAAATAAACTCTTTTCTGTTTAAGCATTAACTATTAGTCAAATAACAACTTAGTTAATTAACAGGATATAAAACTGAAATTAGTTGTAAAATGTCACTGGTGCTGGTTCAGTATACAGTCTACTGTTCCACGTAATTTATTTAAAATATTAAACTAATATTATAAATTATATATTTTATGTTAATTTGATGAGGTTGGGTAATTTTTTTGTGTACTGAACTCATAAGATATACACATAACCTAAACTTGTCTAATTAAGTTTAAATGTACAAATTATATACACAATAGTATGGTAGACTGCATGGTAATGATGATGGTGGACTACATACTAAATAATGTAGCACCTGTCATTTATATAGATTTCTTTAAATCCAATTGTCATGACAAAGGGTTCAAAAATACCATTTAATTCATAATTCTCACTACGGATTATAAATCTATAATAGTTTTTCAATAATTAAAACAGAGATAGCAACACTAGAAAAATTGCTTAATAGAATAAGCTGAAACTGTGTGACCTTCAAGTTGGCACCTGTAACAGAGAGAATATCAGCTGTTTGAAAAAAATTTTTGTTATTATAACCTCTTGTTTATTTCAAAATTTTAGCTCCAATTGAAATTTGTACCATAGAACATCATTCTATGATAATTTTTTTTAAGGTGTTAAACTGGCTGAAATTCATTCTTAGGATGTAAACAGCCTGGTAAAAAGTGTATTAACCCATTTTTATAAGTTGACTGAACAATTTAAATCAGGGGGAACAAATAACACCAATTCACAGTAAACTACAATTTTTAGTGGAAAATAGTTCTTTTTTAGATTGCATAATAATTTGCATTGAAATTTGGATTCATCGTTTTTAACCAGAATACAAGGATCAAAATATGAAACATGAAACTTCACCTGCCATTAAAAAATTTGAAACCTACCCATCAGCCAGTAAAGTGATGCTAATGAAGTTTTGGAATTGTAAAGGAACAAATTTTTAGAACAACAACATAATATCAACAGTGCGTACTACTGTGACATGCTAGAAAATAAACTAAAACTTGCAATAAGGAAGAAACATCCTGGTTCTCTTTCAAAAGGAATAATTTTTCTGTATCATAATATCTGCCATCCCCATACTAATCAAAAGAAAGTAAAAGCTATTCATAATTGGGTTGGGGATGTTGCTACATCCACCTGACAGTTCCAATCTTGCACCAAGATTTTTTTTGTTTAGTCCTCTAAGAGTTTTTGGTGGAAATAATGAGCAGATCAAGAATGGTTCAGAGACAAAGAACAAATCAATACTGTAATAAAAAAGCTCATAGAAAGATGGGATGAGTGCCTAAATATTCCTAGGGATTATGTTGAAAAGTAGCGTTAGTTTCATTATCATTCAATAAATAATTTTTCTTCTTTTTTTTAATTATGATCCTCCAATCATACACAGAATTTTAATTCATTATACACTTCATGGTGCTTGACATTTAATAACAGAACATAATCACTAATGAAATTTTGCTGTTCAAATGACAATTATAACGATGTCATCTAGTTTAACTAGTTCTTTAATGAATTTGTAATTAATTACACACAATATAATTAATGTAGGAGTCTTCCAGACTTGGAGAGATGTGCTCAGAGAGTCTCCAGATGTTTTAAGCATAAGGCTACATGTAACCATCAATGGTGGTTGGTTTTTGGTGCTGTCACATGTGAAGCTCTAGCAAGAAGTTAATTTAAAAAATAGTATTTAGTTTTTACATCTACAGTTACAAATCACAAATTTTATTATAAAATATTTTAGAATTACAGTAATTCTCAGAATATGATCATATACTTACAGGCCATATTCTAGTGTGATCAATCATACATACAAATGAGTGAAAGATGAGAACTACAATAAATTACATGCAGTGCCTTCAGTATGCACTCATACTGACCAACCCTGCATCAGAAGAGGTTACTTGCAGGAGTGATGTGTATGCCACACTGCTTTATAGAGCTGAGTTATGGGCCGGAGTAACTAGATATGTAAAATATCTAGGTAAACTAGAGGCGATCCAAATACAATGTTGTTTACAAATCATATCTGCATATAGAACTGTCTCTAAGGAGGCTGCTGAAGTTTTGGCAGATGCAATGCCGATTGATTTAGTTATATCTCAAAGGAGGAGACTTTGGGAGCAAAGGCCTTTGCCACACACAGACAGGAAACACATATCATCCAAGATAGGAGAATTAATGGAGGTCTGGCATGGGTGGTGGGACCGAGGTACTGAAGTCGGTGGACCTACCACCTCATTAGCAACATCAGGAGTTGGTGTAGGAGGATCCATGGCTCGCTGAGATACAGCTTAACGCAGTTCCTGGCAGGCTATGGTGGTTATAGGGCATATCTGTACAAATATGTCTGGACCACATGGATCGCTGCCCTGAATGCGACAAGGAGGAGACTTCCTTTCATGTACACTTCTAATGCGAAGAAATGTTAGACACATTGGATTTGGAAGATATGTTCTGCTCGGAGGCCACAATGTATAATGCTGAAGGGTGTTAAAGAATGGAGAGCAGGATGAAAACTACGTTAGAAGGTAATGGATAGATTACATACGTACGAGGAGACTCACCAGGGAACATATCGGAGGATGCCGAGGCGGACAGGCCCGCGGCTGAACGCTTGTGGTGGCCAGGCCACGGGCACTCCGCGTACCGGCATCTGACAGCGTGATACTCTCCCCTTTCAGAAGCAATCCTCTCCACGAGTGGTCCCAGAAAGGGGAAAAAAGTATGCACTGATCTAACAAATCAGTCAACCCAACCGATTTAATTCTTAAGAAGTTATAATTTTAATAATTACTAACACTAATTCTATTTTATAATTCAATTTTAATACATTATTGTGTTTTCAATAAAATACGCCAGTTTAATATGTAATAAATTTTATAGTTGAGAATGCTCAGCTTTAATTCATTCTACAATGTATTCTGCACAACATAATACGTATTACCGACAGATTTTCCCACCTTTATTATTGAGAATAAATGTAGAACTACTTTAGGTAAATATATTTTAATAGAAAATGAAAAAAGAATAAAATTTTCAATGCAATTCACTGGATAAAAAATGTATTCCCACTTAATACGTTTTTCATACAATACTAATTTCCACAACGTCGCATGAAAAACGAATATTTCCCATTAAACGAGTATCACAGCATAATTACAGCGTCTTTCTTCCAATTTACAAAAATTTATAGAATATAAATTTGCGAACATTACTTACCGCAGCTAATTTAAAAATTTTTCTTTTCCGCCAGAACTCATCAGGTCCTCTATTTCTAATCAGTAAAACTGCTGTTTGGAAAACCATATTTTTGTAAAAATATTAATCCTGCTATTTGTTGAAAATTATCAGTTACGACTTCCTAACCTAAATACAACAGAAGCAGCTGTTAGCATCGATTGTAGAAGCGATACCTTACCGCCAAATTCTAACACATTACTTTGGAAAGATCGACTTGAAAATGCATCGAGTGTACAAAAGTAAAAGTGTATTTATAATATTTGGTACCGCACACATTTTTATACATTAATAAAATGAAACAGCTCGAAAAATTCTAATACCATTGACGTTTGTACATAAATCAAAAAACCATATGTTTTTAATAAAACCGGTTTTAGTATAAAATTTTGATATAATTAACATCCTCTTGCCTTAAAAGTAATCGCCGACAGTCAGGTCAAAAACATTGGAAATTTCTATTTTTGTTGGGGAAATGCTTCTGATATTACATAAGCTAATTATGGTTGTATTGGATGATCGCTATAAAAAAGTTTTTAAACTAAAAACTGCATTAACCGTTTGAAGTTTGCTTTGTTCATTAATCATCATGCTGCACACAACCCTTTAAAAGACTTAAAATATATTGGTTGGGATTAGTACCATAGGTGAGAGAACTGCTTGTCAAAAATAAAAGGATTACAAACAGCTGTCAAGTATGAGTCGTGGCTCTCTTTAATACAGGAATATGTAATTCCCTCCCACAAAGACGAAACTAAATTGAGGGTAGCAGCAAAAATTACCCAATTTCATAATGATAGGGTGACCTTTCAGGCAATCATTTCATATTGAAATTGAATGCATGTAATAGTGGGCATTTATCCAGTCCAGAAACTAGTTAAAAAATATAAGATGACTTCACTCAATAAAAGAAACCGACTTCAAATTTTGAAACAATTTAAAAATCTGAATCAAAAAGAATTTCTCCTTTTATGATTTAAGAGATTTTTCAAGTTCTACAGCAATACATTAATTAGGTTTCTGATTTGCATAGATATTCCATCTATTCCATTCCATCTATATGGTTTATCAAAACATTTCAGTATTTAGTGATAAGCATTAAAACACGTGATTTCATGTAACACAAACTTCATAAGACATGCTTTCATATATTTCTGTATCTTTTATTATGTTTTCCATTATGATGCTAATGGTGAAGGTTTTATTTCTAATAAAAGGATACAAACATCAACTTTATTGTTTCACTTCTTCTATCACTAAGCAGTTAAAACTGCTGTTTTAAATGTAAGCAGAAATAGAGCAGATACAATAGCAAATAAAACTATTCACTTAACTTCCATGCTTTGTTGATAGTAAACTGAATTTGGACTGCCGTGGTCTATTGTGCAAGTAGTGAATGGTTGGTTAGTTTTCCGATATAGAAATACTACAGTTGTCATTATTATTGTTATAAATATCATTTTTACTATGTGAAATATTGACATTTTTATTTTTATTACTACTACACGACAGTTTTGCATTTTACACTTCGTTTAATTTGCTGTTACTATCAATCCTTTTTACTGGATAAACATCATTAGAAAATATTTGTTCATACAATTCCATTTTAATACTACTGTTATTCTCATTACTTTTTAAAGAATTGATTTCACTTTCATTTTTACTAGATAACAAAATATCTTCTGATTAATTTTATTAATTATCATTTTCTCCAAATTATTAACATTAATTTTCTTTAAGTGAATCCTTAACTCCCTAAATACATCTTTATTTATATTATTAATTACATTAAACTGTTCCAACTTATTCAATCCTTGACTTGACTTTTTAGCATTAACAAAACAATCATCTAGTTGAATGTTATTATCTTTGTGTGGTAATGACATGACAAATTTGCCTTAATATTTCAAGCAGTGTTGGATTAAAAATGTTTTTCACATCTAGAGGTTTCATTAACTGAAGCATCAATATTGACTTCAATTTTCCAGAAATTCTTGAGTATAGTTGGGAGATTTTTATTAATGTTACGAGCAAGAAAAGATGCGACAATATTGCTGCCCTTAATATTATTAGAAAGGCGACCACTAAGTAACCATTACGACCATTAGACCACTAAGTATATACCCTAATTTAATTTCCTGAATAATAGGATCTCTGGAATTTCGAATGAATTAGACAAGATAGACTAGGCAAGATAAGACTCAAATAGAACTGAGCTCCAATCAGTATGTGAATGTTATTTGCTATATTGAACTTGGGATCTGCTAGAAATATATTACGAGCATAATTAAAATTAGAAATGTCAAATGTGGTTGATGGAAGGCTGTCTGATCATTAAATTTGTCCATGTGAACAAGTGTATTATGTTTTTTTGTAAAAATCATACATAACTTTTTTGAGTAACACTCAATAATAGAATGGCTTTTATTTAAATAAATAAAACAACAATTATGATGCCCCAAAAAGTCTCTGCGTTCATTGATGAACAAATTTTAGAATTCCTTACATTGTTGTAAATGATGATTTGACTTACAAAACAAACATTGCTTAGAATTTAATTTTGAATAAAAACTGACATTGTTTCCTTAATATTGCTTATTAGGATTAAAGTAAAGCGTTTTTTAAAAGATTTGGTTGTTTTGTTATAACGTTGTCCTTTGGTTTTGTTTTCTGTTTTCACTTGCGTGTTTGAACTGAATGCATTAATATTTTTGAGTTGTCTCAAATTAAGAAATTTTTTAATAAAATCTTGAAGTTGGAAATCTTTCATTTGACTACTTTTCCTTCCATAATCTTGAAGTATCGTAATCCAATTTTGATGTTAAAAATTGGAAAACAATAAATTCAATTGCTTCAAGTGAATTTACATTTGAGTTAATTTCATTAATAGATTTAGATAAAGTATCTATGGGATCTCTTTTTATAAAATCTGATCTTAAAATGCGCTCAGCATTATGAAATGCAATTATATCTGTTATCAAGTCGTACCTTTAATAATTCTAGAGCGATAATAAATTTTCATTAGTTATTGGCAGACCTTTAATGATAGTTAAGGCTTCATCCTTCAAAGAAGAATGTAGATAGTGTAATTTTTTAATATTAGTTAAATCATCTCTATTATGTATTAAATCAATAAATATATTAAAATAGTGCTGCCACTCTAACAAATTACCTCTAAATGCAGGTATCAATGGGATGTAGTTAGTTATGTTTGTTTAAATATCGTAATTGAATTAATTTCTTTATTAGATGATTTTTGATCATTATTAGGTATCATTCATTAAACATTGCAATTTGCATTCTATCATACACGTCTTCCTCTACTTGTTCACAATTCAAAGACAAATCATCATCAAATTCCATTTCAAGTTTTGATTGAGTGGTGTCATATTTGTCTTGCAAATTAAGAAGATTCCTTAAGTTAATTTGTAAGTCCATTCTATAATCTTGTGAGGGATCAAATTTGTCAGTAAATGTGCCAATTCTAGTTATAGAGGCCTTTATTGATTCTCTTTGTTTAATTAACTGTTCCTTTTCCATGACAGTAATAGTAATAACTTAAATAAATAATGTGTATTATTAACAAAATAAATTAAATGTAAAATGAATCAAATGATATTGTATAAACGATGAAAATAAGTTAAGTGTATTAAATTAAAAAGATATTATGCAGCTGTCCAAAGAACTTTTAAAAATTAAAAATCTTTCTTTAAAATAAAATTTAAAGTTCCTCATTAAAATAACCCTGCATTTTAACAGTACTGATAAATACAATAGCACAAAAAACAAAATAGCCGATACATCAGAAAGTCAATACAGTAAACTAGTAATAATTCACAGTAAAAAATCTAATGGAAAAAACTGTTCTTTAAAAAAGCCTCTCAATGATGCTATTCGATACAATCCATTTGATCACATCATTAATGATTTTTTTTATTAAGACTAGTTAGCATATGTGAAATGATTACGAATGAAATTTATCTTATTAGAAATATGGGTGAATTATCTTCTACATGTTTAAATTAGTATGACATACTTTAAAGTAATGTTTGAAAGTCGTAGATCATATAATGTTTCATGAATGGTAAAAATATATATAATAATATATTCTTTACGTAACTGACTTAGAATCTTGAATTCATTGAATAAATCCCTGCTATGATAAAGCCTACGTCTACCCAAAAGCATTTTTAGTAAATATTTTTGGATTACAAAAATTTTATTCAGATTTATATTTGCCGCTCCACCCCACGCTTATTCCATATTAAAGCATGACTTGAGCATATGCAAAATAAACAATTTTAGATATAGTCAAATCCCTTAATCTATTGACATATAAAATTTATGAATTAATATTTGAGCCTTTATGATTGATATGAGCATCCCAGTGTAAATGAGAGTCCAAACACCTAAATACTAATCTTTATTTTCTCTTTTTAATTTTGGACATTAACAAATTATATTAGAATATTTATCACAATTAGGTATATGAATATTTATATTATGTAAATTTGCTGGTTGACCTCAACTAAATGGAGAAAATGTCAAAATGTACTTTTTTAGAATTAAGTGTTCATCCAACCAAGATTTCACAATACTGAGCCCTCATTCACTTAAATCTTTAACATTTTCCTATGAGTTTTCTGTAAAAATTAATGTCGTGTTGTCTGCAAATGAGACTGTACCTATATTTAATTTTAATAAATCATTAATGTATATAAGCAATAATATGGGAGATAATACAGTTCCTTGAGGTAGGCCATAACCAGGTATTTTTAAAAGCTTTTATTTAATTCACTTTAGGAATAATCAAATCTTGCAACTGCTGTATCTTTTTATCTATCATATGAAAATCACTGAAATTCGGTACATGTGTGTAACTTTGATGACAATACAGCACTACAGTGTCGGAATTTGGTATGTTTCTTTGATGGTTCAAATTTGCACCGAGATGACCTTTAATACAGTTCCTTGAGGTAGGCCATAACCAGGTATTTTTAAAAGCTTTTATTTAATTCACTTTAGGAATAATCAAATCTTGCAACTGCTGTATCTTTTTATCTATCATATGAAAATCACTGAAATTCGGTACATGTGTGTAACTTTGATGACAATACAGCACTACAGTGTCGGAATTTGGTATGTTTCTTTGATGGTTCAAATTTGCACCGAGATGACCTTTAAGGGTTAATAAGATTAAAAATAAAAATTAAATTTAGAAATCTTGCACAAAGTTATTACGTTTTGACGGTAATCTGAAAAATTATTAATTATTATCATTATTATAATTGTAATCGTAATTATGTATTCATTAAATAAAAATTCATAATTAATTAAAATGAAACTTTTAGCGGAAAGAGTGCGTTCAATTTGGCTTAGATTACAAGCAGAATTCGAAGATGAACTTCATCTATGTGAGAACACGTACAAAGAAAGCGAGTGGGTGCATTTTCCCAGATTGTTACTTGTAGATAGTCAGGCTCAATTGGAGAGGTTCCAGCAGACCTTTCTGCTTCCTCGCGTTATTGAAAATGAAAATTAATTGTTGTAAAAATAAATGTTGTGTTGTTTTAAATAAATTATAAAAACTGTGCCATGCTTTTATTTAACTAAATATTTTCATTACTTTTAATTTTAAAATTTAATAATTATTACATTTATTTATTTTTTATTTATTTCATATTTATATAATTTATTTTTTACTTTTCAGTGCATTTTTATATTTGTAACTATATATATAATATATTATATTTTTTTGTTTAAAATTCTCAATTTGATTTATTTCTTATTTTTTACTTTTTAGAGGGTTTTTCTAATTTGTTTCCTTTTTTTATTACTGTTAATATTAATATTAGTTAAATAAAAGCTTTTTTAAAAAATAATTTTTTATATGTAATCAAAAATACTTTTGTAATTTTTTTTGTATTTTTTAATACTTGTTTTGTTATCAAATGTAAGAACCTGAGATAGTTTTCCATGTAGCCTGGTAAATAATTTAAGGGGACGGCCATGAATTCCCAAGTTTTCCAGTTTTTGCAAAAGTCTTAGGTGTGGTATAGTGTCAAAAGCCTTGGTCAGATCTATAAACACATCCAGAGGTTCTGGGTTCAAATCCTCATCAGGCATAGCATTTTCATACGCTACAAAAATTGTCATTCATCCTATCCTCTGAAGTAATTCCTAATGGTAGTTCTGGAAGTTAAAAAAAAAAGATATAGAAACAGCAAGGGTTTTATTTTTAAAATTGTTAGATATATTTATTACATGTGATATAGAATCTTCAGTGTATTTATTTGCTACAAAACCATATTGTATGAATAAAAATTTTCTAAATATTTTATTAACTTCATTTTAATTAATTTTTCTAGAAAACCTTAGAAAAGTTATAGAAGACTAATAGGCTTGTAATTTCTTAGGTTTTCAGGGTCCCCAGATTAAAACAGGCATACTGTTAGCAATCTTATGGTTCAGGTAAGTGTCCTTTAGACAGACATTTATTATTAGTTTAAATGGCTTTAATATGTATGACAGAAATTTTTTTAACTGAAAATTACTTATCCTAACAATTCCCAGAGATGAATTGTTTTTCAAGAAAATTAACATTGGAAATTTCGTTTTCATCTGTTGCAAGATAAAAAAAAGGAATTCTGTGAGTTAACTACAACATCTGGATATTTATTTGGTTTATTTTTATATTATGGGAATACTTTGATTTGCCAACTGTTTGGCATAAATTTTACCTACTTGTGCAAAATGCTCATTTAAAATGTCAGATCTGTATTCGGTTTAGAAACTTTTTGTTTAATATCTAGTAAGTAATTTATATATTCTCAAATTTTTTTACTATTACCCTTATACCGTGTGATTTTTATTTCATAATAGTCAAATTTACACAATTTTATTAATTTGTTTAACATATCTCTGTACTAAATATATTGAGTTTTTAAGTTTGCATTGTAAAGTTGTTTAGTGACTTTTTATATACCTTATCACATATTCTTATACTGTTTATTAGGCCACTAGTAATACAATATTTATGCCCTATAACATTTTTAGTTGTTGCACGTTAATGTAGTTACTTTATTTGAAAAAAAAAAAAAAACAGTGTTGACTCATCTGCATTTGCAGATGAGCTAATTGTTTTTTCCCATTTTTCATTTTATCAATTTAAATATCAGAATTGATCTCCATATGGCAAAGATTTTTACAAACTTCTTTTATTTTACTCTTATGAATTAATTGTAAAGTAGTAAAAAAGTGATCAGTTATATTAATTTTAAAGATTGAACCGACTATGTTCAATCAATTATGCCTCAAAAGATGTGTTTTTAAAGAATTTATGATCTATACAGGAACTTTTACCTATTTTTAACCCTAGTAAGTTTTATTAATATATGATTTCAATCTGTGTTAGCTGCCATAATACAAAAATATTTTTTTGAAACATTAGTATTTTTATCGAAGTGAATATTTAGATCTGCGATTAGAACAGTATTACACATTTAGTTTTCAAAAATTGTAAATACTCATTAAAGCTATCTAGAAAAATATTTATATATGTAGATTGAGAGTGATATAAGCTATAACAGTAAGAGGTACACTTTCATGTGGCAGTTGTATGTCTAAAATTGTTGAGTTTGCTTCTAAAATTTTATATTTATTTATACTTTTGTCAGACTGTCTTTAATGAACATATATATACCATTAAATCTGTAAAAACCTAGTTCAGTAACTGCTGAATATTCATTCAACAAATAATCAAAGGAACATTCATCAGCTATCCAAGTCTCTGATAATGTCACTGATGCGTATATGACTAGAAATTTAATATGTCACCGATTTCAATAGTGCTATAACATTCTAAATAAATCTCATTTTCAAAACTGTTTACGAATACCATAAAGCAGAATAATTAAGGAAAGGTAACACAAAAAGAGAGTAAAAAGTACTACTAAAGAGAACAGTGATTACATGCCACACTAGTCACTTATTTAGTAATACGTACCAAAGAATTGATATCTACAGAATATTACAACATATTAGTACAAGATCGGCACATGATTTCTGCAGATATCTTTTTTTTTTAATGAAACTAGATTTAAATGAATGATTAATGATAATTTAATACATTACTGGTGGATTTCTTAGCAAAAATTAGCTGCAATTACCTTTAATTAAATATATTGTAATTAATTTATTTTAACGAATTGAAACTTTATTTTTTTTAAGTGAATTAAACATCATTTGAAAGAAAATGATGTGAAGAATATAAAAAAAAAAAAATGGTTGCCAGCTCTCAGTCAGCCACAACCTCCAAGTATGTTATTGTTAATTATTTATGCTCATCGTGTTTGCCAAAAAAATTATATACTAAATTGAAGTTTATTTTTTCTGTACATGATAACACATGGTTGCCTGTAAAAAAATGGCCCCAAGTAATGGTTGCCCTTATTTGAACTATTACTTACAGTTTCGATGTGAATGCTTTGGAATGTGAATGCTGCTTCAAGTTGTAAACAAGAATGTAGCACGACTATCGTGTACAGAAAAAACTAACTTCAATTTTTTTTTTTAGAAACATGATAGCATATATAATTAACAAACCTGTTTACACCTGGCAACTTGGAGGCTGCGGCTGACTGAGATCTGGCAACCGTTTTTTTTATATTCTTCACATCATTTTCTTTCAAATGATGTTTAATTCACTTAAAAAAATATAGTTGCAATTGGTTAAAATAAATTAATTACAATATATTTAATTAAAGGTAATTGCGGCTAATTTTTGCTAGGCAATCCGGTAGTAATGTATTAAATTAATTAATCATTCATTTAAATCTAGTTTCATTAAAAAACAGATACCTAAAATCAACAACTAAAGGATTAAGCCAATTACTTTTAAAAATCGACAAACGCAAGAGGTAAGTGGTTGTTACAAAGATGTATTACAAGGAACTCCTTAAAATGGCATAGCCACTTTTAAGAACAAGCAACCCATGTCAAATTTACTAAAAAAAAATAAATGGTTTCTAACTGCCTTCTTCACTAAGCCAAATTATACAACTGCTTAACAGCATGCCAATTACAATAAAATGCTGGTGATATACAGCCTTTTAAGTGATAACCTTGGTTTTTTTCACCATAGGGACTGATGGTAGTATAATGAACATCATTATACTCAAAGAAGATATAACTATCACCTTTTATATGTCACGTGTTACAACTGTAAGACGGACAGGGAGAGGTAGAGTAAAGCAATGAATTAATGTTGCTTATCAGTAAAATGATGTACAGTAACAACCAATTTCATGCTTATTCATATCAAATTCTCTTTCCTTTAGTTTAATTACTTTTAAACATCTTCAATTTGGAAAATCATGAAAGTAAAATAGGACCTAAATTCGAATGAATTAAAACACAAATTAGTAATAAACAAATTTACTTACATATTACAATATAATTTTTTTTTAATATATTAAGTTCTAAAAAAAAAGAAAAGGGCTTTATATAATCATTAAACAAAATATTACAATCCTATATATAAAGTAACATGGTACACAATAAATAAGAAATAACAATTTAAGCAAAAGCTTCCGTTAAAAGTAAATTACATTAAAAACATTTTTCCTTTACTTTTTAAATTGTTTTATTATGCAAGTTAAATCTATTTCTTTAATTGATTGATATATGTCATAAATTTCTTTACAAAATTACAAAAATACTACATTAACTTTGAATTCAATAAGGCTGTAAGTGGTAAAACAAAAACAATTTTTTCTAGATAAAAAATATATTCCTTTAGGTTACTTTTCTTAAGTAATTTAAAATTTAACTTCTAGAATCATTTTATTATACAATTTATATGCAGTTCACATGCGTGAAAGAAAATGGGGCCAATAGAATTTATTTTTCTTTTATACAAAAGCCTTACTGAATTAAAAGCAATAATAAATATGTAAATTATATTTTTATAATGTTTGTTAGTAAGATTTTATAATAATTGTTAGGAGTAATTTATTGATTTTATAATAATTGTTAGGAGTAATTTACTAATAAGATATACCGTAAGCCTTTAGGATTTTCAAAAGAAAATAAACTGGAAAAAATGAAAGTTCATTTTACTTATAAGAACATAAAGGTTTAAATATTTACACTTTAAAATCTCTGTAAATTAGTAGTTTGTATTAAATTTTAAACTGTATATTATGTACCTTGTAAGTTACATATAACCATTTTACAGAATACATTTATAATAGTTTATATTCATTATACAATCTTGAATTATTATCCTTTCTTTAATCTCTGAGAAAAGCTTTTATCATCGATAAATTATTGGATAATTCAGTTGAGTAATAATGCATTAGCTAGCCGTTTGTTTATTTTTAATAGTATTTCAAGCTTTCTTTTCAATAACAATGCCAATCCATTAATTTAGTTAGGATTCCAATGACAATAAACATTAAGAATACCAGAATATACACATGAACTCAACATGATCAACTCTTTCCTGTAGTTTATAAATTAGTTATCTGACTATAAATTCTTTGTTATTGTTATCTAATGAAAGCAGACAATGTTTTTAGTAATAATAAGAAGTTGTATGACCATCAAAAAATAAATACATTTTCTACAAACAATATACAATCAACTCTATGAATTACAGTAAGGCAATTCATAAATGTAAATTATGTATTAAGTAGTATTTATGATAACACTACCATAGAGACTGCTAAAGCCACCATACTTTAAGACTTTACAGTTAAGAAAAATAAACACATCGAATATTCAATCCTATGAATATAAAAATGTACTGGTTAAAGTAAATTTTAAAACTGTAATAACATATCTAATATGCGGGATTAAGTTCAAAGAAAGCATAAATAAACGACCACAAAATCAAAGAGCTA